>NC_056739.1:222910329-222982829 GCF_019279795.1 Protopterus annectens
TCCAGCAGTCCAGCTACGTAAAATGTCAACATCAGCAGTCCTTCAGTACTATAATCCACAAAAATAACCCAACAAATTTGCAATAAAGTAAAGAATTCACATTACTGACTTAATAAAACAATTCTGAATAAGCTACAAGAGGGTCTCACCCAAACAAATAACTGGTGCCAGAAATATGGCCTCAAGCTAAATGCCAACAAATGCATCATCATCCCCTTTGAGGAGAGTGATGACCCCACAAATTATCACATTTATAACAATGTTGTAAGCACGCAATAAGTTGCATGGTACTTGGGCACCCAGGTTGATAGAAACCTGACTTTTGACCACCACGTTGTCTCCATTGTAAGGAAAGCTTTTTACAAGGCTCACTTCATTTGTAAGGGTATCTCATCCAGGGACAAGGAGGTCATAACTTCCCTGTATTCTTCCTTTACAAGAGCCATTATTGAGTACAATGCTCCTTTTGGCATGTGCCTCAGCAACACCCTGCCAAAAGAAAGACTACAACCATTTCTGACAAAAAAGGTCAAAGGACTAAGTTCACTTAGTTATCCAAACAGACTAAAAAGCTTCTTGCTTTCCTCTGTCTCTCACTGGCCCCTATAAAGTTCATCATTGGCTTCCTTTCCAAGCTAAGAAAGATCCTGCCTTAAGAGACTTCCTCTATCTCAGAAATACTGGTTATACTTAAAACGCTCACTACAAAGACCACAGCCTTCACTGCACCATAAACAAGCCACTTTTTATGTACAGGTTCTTGACAAAAACCTTCAACTTCTGTAAAAAGCTCCTCTCATTATCAAACAATGTAGTTCAGCAACACGATGGCTGGATGGATAACCATAAATGTAGTCCTTGGGTAAGTAGCACAGCCTTCATCAAACCAAATGGAAAATCCCCATACTAACCATTCCCAGCTGGATGGCTAAGATCTAATATTGGTTACTCAAGTCTAGTTGCCCAAGAAGAGGGGCATGTTTAAGAATTCCATTTGCAAAATTATATTCAGTCGTCTTCTTTCGGCTTTTTCCCGGTTAGGGGTCACCACAGCGGATCACCGTCCGCTCATGATTGGCAGTTGAGTTTTACAGTGTTGAGTTGCCAGCCCAGTGCCCAACCTTCCACAGAAGGCACACACATGCACACACTCACACCTAGGGCCAATTCAGTGTGTCCAATCCGCCTATAGCATGTCTTTGGGATGTGGGAGGAAACCGGAGCACCCGGAGGAAACCCACTTGATCACAGGGAGGACATGCAGACTCCGCACAGAAGGCACCCCAGCCGAGGATCGAACCGGAGAACCTCTTGCTGTGAGGCGGCAATGCTAACTGCTGCACCACCATGGCCGCCCGCAAAATTATATTCAGTATACATATTAAATCTCTCTCTCTTACTTACACACACACACACAAAAGCCCCTACTTGTAAAATAGGCAACCTCAGTAGTCACATGACACCCACTCACTGAATGAAATTGTCTGGAAGTCAAAAAATCATGGTAGAGATGGATTCATCCATGTAATTTCCCACCACCAAAAGGACCATCAATAAATCAACAAACAACTGCTCGGCAAAAAGTAAATCGGTAAGAAAACCATAAACTATAATGCTACATACTGATGTAAACATATAATTTGTCAATCCCAGGTTAATCCATACCAAAAGATTGTTTCAGAGCTTCAGCTATGTACAAACAGCTTTCTCCTAAAAACTTTACTCATTGATATCTGCCTTGCTGTAATTATAACTGTAAAAAAAAATGTTTTTAAGTTTATTCTGTACCTCAATGATTCCCACTGTTACGAGGTGTAATCTCTGCTATATTGTATGAGTACTACATCCATAATTTGCTGTCTCTCTCTCTCATGTATTGTATTATATTGTTTTGTTATTTTTGGAGCTTTTCTCCCCGGGCCCCCGCTGAAAATGGACCTGTGTCCAGTCGGACTTTCCTGGTAAACAAATGTAAAATTAAAAAAATAAAATAAAAATAAACTTCCCTCCAATCTAAAGCCATTTGACATTCAGACATTTTAATTTGTGCAGAAGTTACTCAGACTGACAGTTTACTGAGCTGTAATGCTGACCTTCGCTTTTGAAAAAAACAAATTCCCAGACTTTGTCAATAGCTCAAAGTGTAGAGAGGATTATTTATTTATTATATATTTATTTATTTTTGGAAAACATCTTTAAAACTGTTAAATTGATTACACATCCAGAAACACAGAAAAGTTATTGTGATTATGTAAACCACAGACTGCTGCAAGAAATCAAAGTCACATTAGCACTCTATGCTTATGTCCGAACAGATGAATCATACCTGTCAATTCCAAAAGAAGTAAAGTAGCTTAATAAGAAGGTTATTTACAAGGTTACATGGCAGTTGATATTGGAAATAAGCAGATATTAAAAAGGCTCTGTTTTTCATAATTATGCCGAAAAGTCTTCCAAGGTAAATACAACTTCTGATTTAGTATGGAACCATACCGCTCAGCCTTAGAGCAAGAAATCTGAACAAAGCGAAAAATAAAAGTGGGACACAGGCCCAAAAATAGTTATGCATCACAGACCCCATTGAAACAACTGTAGCTGCAAACATTATGCATCACTTATAATCTTTCTATCCCATTATTGTCAGTTAAACGTTATATGGCTCATTCAGTCCTGCCTTCTTTTGCATCAAAGAAAACCATGCTTTGAATTGACAGATGCATTAAAAATAATAAATAAAACACATTGCATCAACATCCTGCAACTTCCTACCTGCAAGCAACCACAGAGCTTTCACTGAAACTAGGGCTGCTTGTTTCCCCAAAATTACAGCTCTCCCAAATTAAGTCTAATGGTATACAATCTACCAGTATCTGGACTACCTGAAATAAATTGAATTATGGCCTGTAAATTGAAAGTACACTTTGTTTAATTAAACTATATTTCTAAGCCCACTTACTAATTTTTTTCAGTAACATCCCAATATCCATTTCCAGGTCACTTTACAAGACCTTGGCAGTGGTAGACTTTGCATCCTTAAGAACCCCACAGGCCCACGCTAATACATTGTCCATTAAATGTAAATATCCATCCACTGTAAATGGCAAGAAGCTATGTCTTAAAAAATCTACTTCTGGCATGCGTACCCAAGTGTTAGGTTTTGACGCAAAGAAACATGTTCTCCACAGTCCGTAAGTCTCTGTCTTTAATAATCATCTGCTGTTGCAGCACCCCAACACATAAGCACACACACACACACACTAAAATCCTCAACATTTAAAAAATGACATTGTGATTGTGCCTACTTGATTTGCCAGTATTGATGATCCGCCAAAACTATGCTTACTGTTGTCCAATCTACCACTGCTTAGAACCCACCAATGAAAAAACAGTACTAGGTGCTTTTTTGTTTGTCTGAAAACACAATACAACTTTATATGCTACAGTCCCACATAGTCAGTCCACTACTGACTCATTTAACCGTAGGCTGCTGTTTCATTCTTACTCCCTGGAACTGCATTACCTTGGATGACTACTTTTATTTCCTAAGCAAAAGACACAAATTGGAAGATGAGGCAAAAATCCAGACATTCTTTGAAAATCCATACTGTTAAGAGGTATGAGTTCATGTGCAATACAACACTCTCCCTGTCAGGAAAGCCGCAATTTAATGAAAGTGTACTCTTAATGTATGATATATTTGTGAGCTAACTTGTTTGTGTTCAGTAGGTAGACTGATCATTGTTAGCCTCTTTGTGCATGCGTCTCTCTCTCTGTCATACACACACACACACACACACACACACACACACACACACACACACACACACACACACACATTCTCTTCTTCTACTTTCACGCAGACAATTCTGCTTTCATGCATGCTCTCACTCACTCCTTACTTACCTATTAACACAGGTAATTTCTGTCCCTTTCAAAGGCAACAGCAGTGAATCCATACACGAGTCCCTCTTCAGCGAGAACACACACACACTGATTGTTCGGCGCAAAATAATGGCGTAAACACACTGACCTGTTTTGGCTCAAAAACAAAACTAGAAGGGTGCTTTGGTGCATGCGCACACTGACATTAGCGTTATAGGTCACGGGAGTGAAAAACACAAAACAAAAAAAGTGTTTTGGGGCATGCGTACATCGATGTTGCAGTTAAAGGTTGAGGGCCGCAGGTTGGACACATCTACTTTATACCATTATATTGAATTGCGATCCTTTATTTATATAGTGGCAATAATTACATGACCCAGACTTTCATATAGCCACCATTTCGAGTCCAATTACCACCTTCAAAAATATTTTTTAAAGTTTGACCCTTTCTATAGACCACAATAGGTTTCTCACTTATACATTGTCTAACATCATTACTTGAAGTTAAAATTGCCCAATTTTTATCCAAAATCTTAAAGGTTTCTTTACTTTCCAAATTATAAGTGGTAATGAAAGCTGAACGAAAATTTGTATTAGTTGACACCATTCTTACAGGTGTCGTGACATCAATGTTACCACTGCAAGGCATATTTACAGTAGTAACATTTGAACCAATATGCACATTCATATCATTACAACAATGGACAGTCTCAGAGTTTAGTATAGCTTGAAAAAAAAACTCTCTTTTATTAATTACTTCTAACATTAAATTGTTGACAAGATCCAATGGATACTCCCTTTTAAGGAACATACCCTTTAAAAGTTCACAGTCACTAAGGAAAGAATCAAAACAAAATACCATCCGAGCAGCTCGTACAAATTGCCCCTTGACAACTGCTCTTTTTTGCTTAAAGGGGTGGGCACTATCAAAATGCTAAAAACTGTTCGAATAAGTTTCCTTTCTGTGAATCCTTGACATGAATTTCCTTGAACCCATGTCTTTTGACAATTTGACATCCAAATAAGACATTTCATTTGAATCAGTGTTATGGGTAAACCCTCAAAAAAGTTGTTCAACTATTAATACAAGTTATAAATTCATTAATAATTTCACTTGGTCCATCCCACAATATAAAAATATCATCCAAAAATCTCACATACATTTTTGCAGTATTCATAAAACTCGGAGTTAAAACACAAACTTTTTCTCCCATTGTAACATCACCAAATTAGAATACAAACTGCCACAGGGAGAGTCCATAGCAACACCTACTGCTTGGATGAAAAATTCATTATTAAAGAATATATAATTGTTTTTCAACACTAATTCGAATAATTGTTCATATACGTTAATTTTAGGTTGTGGCACTCCCTTTTCAAGCAAGTAATCCCATACCCATTCAATACCAATATAATGGGATATTGAGGTATACAAGTCCTTTACATCTATCGTGATGAAAAGGCACCGGTTTCACTATAATCCAATTTGTTAACCCTTTGTAAAAAGTCCCACGAGTCCTTACATATATTAATTTCTTCACTTAAAAATCATTTTAAATTAGTGTCCAAGTATCTTGCTATGGGATAAGTGATAGAACCATGCCCATTCACTGTACGGCGCATAGGTGGATCAGACATATTCTTATGTAATTTTGGTAAACCAAAAATACAAGTTTTTGGATGGTGTACAGATAAAAAAATTGCACTCATCTATAGATATGGAACCTTCAATGAACAGGTCCATCAATTCATTTTTTATCTTATAAGTACCATTTAACTCATTTAAAGTAATTTTCCTATAAGCATCACTTAATAAAATATTATTCATCCTTATGTTGTAATCGCATATGTCCATGATGACAATTCCCCCACCTTTATCAGGTTTTATAATCCTCACATCCCTATTAGCCTTGTTTTAAACCATCCATTTCATCCTTACTTAAATTAATGAATGTATATTTTTTTGCAAGTTCCTAACATCCACGTCACACATTTTATCAAACATTGTTAAAGAGGGGTGTAAGTGTGGATTAAAAGTATTTGAAATATGTAAGGGGATGTTCTTCATCTCACATTGCTGCAGTCCTAACACTTGGGGTAGTCCGCTGTCCCTCGGTCGGCCCGAATATCAGAGCATAAGGCTGACGTCGGTCAAGGCGCATTTGACTGACATCAGAACGTCAGGGTACAAATGCGCATGACCGACGTCATATCCTCAGTCTTTTTTGCCGCATGGTCCGATGCAGAAGCAGTGTTGCAAGTGCCGTTCGGCGTTCTGAAATTTTTCGAATTCGGAGTTTCAGACCGAAGTCAGAGTTGGTTAAGTACCCCGTTGGGGAATATTTTGGTTTGGGAGAGACTGTGTTTTTACAGGATGTGGCCTCCCAGGAGGCAGGTCAGGCTGTAGGGGCTTCTCAGGTAACTGTACTCCCCTCCCTTCCTAAGGTGTCTAGGCCCTCTCTTTCTGCTTCCAAGGCTTCCCCTAGAGGCAGGTCTAGTTTTGCTTCTGTGGGTGTCACTCCTAGTTCTTCAGGTTCTGTGCCCAAAAAGCACATGCTTAAAATGGCAGAAGATTTAATTACTTTAATTAGAGGCTTTATGCCTCCTCCTGATAAGAGGCCTAGGATGGAACCTGTGTTAGGGGATTATGAGCAGGCTTCGGATGTGTCTGAGTCTTCGGCTGAAGACTTGCAGGAGTATTCTCATTATTCTGATTCTGATGTGGATGATTCTACTCCTTCTGCTTCTCCTCCTGAGGATTTTTCTTTTTCAGAGACCCTGCACTCCATGAGAGAGCATTTTAAATGGGAAGGTCAGGATTTCTCTGATTCCAGGAAAAGGCTTAGGGAATTTTTGTTTTTACCCCAGCATAGGCCTTTAGCTATACCTCCTGTTCTGAATGTAGTGGAAGATGTGTTTGCAGAGGCTTAATCCTGATTCTTTGCCTCCTGCTCCTGTTAAACCGGATAGGTATTACAGGGTGCCTGAAGCTCATAAGTATCTTTTTAAGAGTCCTAGGGCAGACCCAGAAACTGTTAGCCAGGGGCCTAAGGGTGTAAAGGCTTCTGTTGTCAAGAATCTGGTTCCTGCAGATAGAGGCCAGGGCCTTGGATAGATGGGGAAAGAAAGTTTATACTTCCACTCTAGCCATGAGAGCTTTGAATAGCCATGAGAGCTTTGAATTGCCAGTTTCACATGTTGAAATATCAAAATTCTCTCCTTTCACAGTTGAAATCTAAGGTGGATGCTCTGGCGGAAGGTATTGATTGTAAAGAGTTACAAGATTTAGTGTATGTTTCTGAACAGGTGGGTAAGCATTCTTTGCAATGTGGTTTTGATGCTGTACAGGCCTCGTCTAGGGTGGCTGCCACTGGGTCAGTTCTTCGCAGGCATGCTTGGCTGAGGGATCAAAATTTATCTGACCATGTTAAAACTAGGATTTTGGATGCCCCTTTGCAATCTGATGTCTTGTTTGGTTCTCCTGTTGAGGCAGTTTTACAGAAAATGGAAGACAAGGCTAAGTCTATGCAGACTGTTAAAGATTTTTTGCAGGTTCAGCCTCCAAAGTTTAGTAGAAATTGGCCTACTAAAGGGTGGGCGTATCCTTCTTATGATTCCCAGTCTAGGGGTAGATCTAGACGTGGCAGGGGCAGAGGTCAGGGCTCTTTCAGGCCTAGGACGGGGAGTTCTCCTGCACAGTCTTCGGGTGAGGGCAGGGGTCAGTCCTTTCGTAAACAGACCCAATGACCTACCTTTTCAGCTGCCAGAACCTTCTCGCCTGGCAGCACCTTTGGGAGGAAGGTTGGCACTTTTCAAAGAAAATTGGAGTTTGATTACCCAAGACAAATGGGTACTGGATATCATACATCACGGTTACAGGTTTTATTTCCATACCTTGCCTCCTTTCAAAGGCATGCCAGACATTCCTCCTCAACAAAGAATAGAGGCTCACAAGCAAATTTCTCTGTTACTCCAAATAGGGGCCATACAGCCGGTTCCTATGTCAGAAAGGGGCCTAGGATTTTTTTTCTCGCCTGTTCCTTGTGCCAAAAAAGGGGAACACGTGGAGACCGATTTTGGATTTATCTATCCTCAACACTTATCTGGACATTCCCAAGTTCAAAATGTTGACGTTACAACAGCTTTTACCTCTACTGGGCAAGGATCACTGGATGGTAACTTTGGATCTGAAGGAGGCTTACCTTCATGTTCCTATCAGGCTAAGTTGCAGGAAGTATCTGCGTTTTCGGACTCGGACTTCTCACTATCAGTTCTCTGCATTGCCCTTTGGCTTATCTACTGCGCCCAGAGTATTTACAAAAGTTCTGGCTCCAGTGATAGCATTCTTCAGGCTGAAAGGAATACAAATCTATCCTTATTTGGACGATTGCCTGATACTGGCTCAAGGAAGGACGAGCTTCTTAGTCATTTGGAGTATGTGATAGCAGTGCTAAGATGCCTGGGGTATTCTGTGAACGAAATAAAGTCCAGTCTAGTACCCTCTCAAGACATGTGCTTTCTGGGAGTAAGACTGAATACAGCATCCCAGATGGCCTTTCTAACCCCGGACAAACAAAAGAATCTTTCCCTTTACTTCCATCATCTATCTCTTCAGTCCGGGCTGACTGCAAGGACAGTCCTTCAAGCCTTAGGGTTCATGGCATCTTGTATTCTGGTGCTTCCCAATGCCAAACTGCATATGAGGAAGTTGCAATGGTATCTCAAAATGTATGGACACAGCACTGCCAACATCTGGACACTGTCATTCAAATAATACCTTGCATTCAAAAGGAATTTTTGTGGTGGGCTCAGGAATGTCACCTAAACAAGGGACTCTCTGTGACCCGCCAGAGGCGAGTCAAATTTTAACAACAGATGCCTCAGACAAAGCTTGGGGAGCTCATCTAAATGGAAAGTGGATACAAGACAAGTGGCCTGTCAGACTACAGCATCTACATATCAACTTGAAGGAGATGTTAGCAGTCCAGTTTGCATTAATAGCTTTCAAGGATTTACTTCTCCCAGGGCAGGTGTTGATTCTAACAGACAACACAACTGTCATGTGGTACATCAACAAGCAAGGGGGAACACATTCTTATCCTCTATGCAGGCAAGCAATGATTTTGTGGGAGACTGCTCTCAGTTTACAACTAAGTCTTCAGGCAAGGTTTCTGCCGAGCACAGAACTCCTTAGCAGATGTGTTAAGCAGACAAATCATGGATCCCCACAGTGGAAACTGGATCTTCATGTATTTCAGAAATTGACAGTGTCCTGGGGAACTCCAGACATAGATCTGTTCGCTTCTCCACTAAACCACCAGCTGCCAAAGTTTTGCACAAAGTGGTTTCATCCCACAGCTTGGAAAGTGGATGCTCTTTCTTTCAGTTGGAAAAATCTTCATGTGTATGCCTTTCCACCTCTGCCTCTCCTCCCAAAGGTACTTCTGAAGGTCAGACAGGACAAGCCAAGGATGATTTTGATAGCTCCAGATTGGCCTCGACAGCACTGGTACCCATTACTGAGAAGTCTGGTACGGAAGCCTCCATGGCCTTTGCCTTTGATTCCTCATCTGTTGTCCCAGGAGGACAGTCATTTGCTCAATGTCAAGCTTCACTCTCTTCACCTAACAGCATGGCATATTCTGTTTTAAACCATAAAGGGTCTCAACTTCCACAACAAGTTTTGAATGTGATTTTGGAAGCTAGAAGGCCTAGTACAAGGAAAATGTACGCAGATAAATGGAAGAGATTTTTATTTTGGAGTGCTGCTAAGGATTTGGATGTTTCTGAGCCTGATTTAAGTGTGGCTCTTCAATATCTTACTGAGTTATTGGACAAAGGTTTGTCCTTCTCCTATTAAGATTCATGCTGCAGCAATTTCAGCTCACTACGACTGTGATCCACCATTGTTTTCTCATCCTTTGTTCAAGCAATTTCTTAGAGGGGCAAAGAATATAAGACCCCCACGTAGAGCTCCTACTCCTGCTTGGGATCTCAATTTTGTGTTGGAGAAACTCACTCTACAACCTTTTGAGCCTGCAGCTACTGCTGAGTTGAAATATTTGTCATGGAAGACTGCTTTTTTGTTGGCCATTACCTCTGCAAGAAGGGTTTCTGAATTGCAGGCCCTTATGGCAGTTGAGCCTTTCTTAATTTTCCATAAGGATAGGGTATCTTTACGTACTAATCCTTCCTTTATGCCTAAAGTGGTTTCTAGTGTGGCTTTAAACCAAACTATTCATTTGCCTACTTTTTATGCAAATCCCAAACTAAAGGGGAAAAGATTTTGCACACTTTAGATGTACACAGGCAGTTGCGATATTATTTGGACAGAACTAAAGGGTTCAGACAATCTCAGCAGTTATTAGTTTCTTTTGCTTTGTGCTCTCAGGGCAAGCCCGTGTCAAAACAAACTATTTCTAAGTGGATTGGATTTTGCATTGCTTTCTGTTATTCCCATCATGGCAAAGAGATTCCAGCTGGGATTAGGCCTCATTCCACTAGGGCTACTGCCACTTCAACAGCTTTTGAGGGGGTGGCTACTAAGGATATTTTGGAGGCAGCCACTTGGAGTTCAGTGCATACCTTCTCTAGGCATTACCACCTTCCTCTGTACTCTAAATCCAGGGCTGGTTTTGCCACTGCTGTGTTGCAGGGCATTTTGGCAGCCCTGCTTCATTATAGTTTAGCCATCCTCCCTTACCTCTGCTTTGGGATTCTACCCAAGTGTTAGGACTGCAGCAATGTGAGATGAAGAACATAGTACAGTTTTGTACCTACCATAAATGTAGATGTTCAAGATCCACATTGCTGCAGTCCAATTTACCCTCCCTCCTTCCCCTCTGTAGTTTGAGGTGGTTGTGTGGCCTGGGTTATCCCTCTGAGGTATAGTGTATATATTGTATATATTGTACATATTTTTGGTGTTAGGCTGGTTGGTTGTTTAGTTGTTGTCTATGGGTTTTGACCTTTCTTTTTAGGGTCTTCTGACATCTGGGGCAAGAAAAGACTGAGGATATGACGTCGGTCATGCGCATTTGTACCCTGACGTTCTGATGTCAGTCAAATGCGCCTTGACCGACGTCAGCCTTATGCTCTGATATTCGGTCCGACCGAGGGACAGCGGACTACCCCAAGTGTTACGACTGCAGCAATGTGGATCTTCGAACATCTACATTTATGGTAGGTACAAAACTGTACTTTGCATACATACTCTACAGATTTAAACAGAACATTTAAGATGTTCATTGTGTTACACTGCTGCAGTCATTACACTTGGGTTATCCTGCCGTCAGGCGGTCCCGCAGTCGGCCAGAGTTCCAAAGTCTTGGTCCGGCGTCAGTTGCTGTCGCCTCTTCCCTGACGTCAGTGCGCCAGGGGTATATAAGATGCATCCGATGCCATTTTCTTTGGTCTTTCTTGCCACGTGGTGCCCGAAGCAAAAGCAGTTCGCAAGTGCCGGTCGGCCTACTCCTGAGATTTTCGAAGTCGAATTTCAGATCCGAAGTCTTCAATAAAGCTAAGTACCCCGTTGGGGAAACTTTTTTTTTCTTGCCTCAGACCGATGTCAGAAAAAGTTAATAATTGTATTTCTTGTGGGAAGCAAGTACCTCATAAGGACTTCCACTCTTAGTGTATTCATTGCCTAGGCCCTGATCACGACATCACTAGTTGTCAGTTTTGTGCTAGATTTAACAAATGCACTATAAACCGACGTTTTGATTTTGCTTTGCACTACTTTGGCCAAAGGTTCAATTATACAATGCCGTCGGAACAACAGACGGCCGCAATTCATAAATAAACGCAAAGACAATGATAAAGACAAGCATCCGAGGTCCAAAACCGACGACAAAGCCACTTCTAGGCCAGTCGCCGGTTCTCAATGAGGCGCTTTCGTAGCCCCTGACACCCGCTACCTCAGAGCCACAGGCCGCCTCCGACTCCCACGTGTAGACAACTAGGCCTCTGGAAACTTAAGGTATTGGGTCTACGGAAACTAATTCCTCAGATGGGTCCGGAGCCACTGAGCAGGCATCGGCTTCTGGGGGTGTTTTCAGACCTTCACAGCTTACCATTAAGGTAACAGCCAAGACAAAAACACCATTAAAGACAAAGAAGCAAGTGCAGCACTCTCCAGGACAGTCCTCCATGCGTAAGAAACAGATGCTCAAAATGGCCGAAGACCTCATTACTCTAATCAGGGATTCCCATCCCCCTCCTGAGAAAAGGCCTAGGCAGGATACAGACTGATTCCTCTGATCAGTTTTCCATTTCCTCTGATTCCTCTTCAGACCAGGGATACTCTCTACCCCCCCATGAGGACTCTGATGCTGAAGAATCTATCCCTTCAGCCTCTCCTCCAGAGGATTACTCTTTTGGGGAAATTTTACATACCATGAGGGAGCATTTCCATTGGGAAAGTCAGGATTATTCAGAATCCAAGAAAAGGCTCCGGGACTTCCTTTTATTGCCTCAGCACAGGTCCCTTGCTATTCCACCTGTGTTAGATATTGTGGATGATGTGTTCTCTGAATCCAGCTTATCTCCTGATTCTTTGCCCCCTGCTCCAGCCAAGCCAGATAGGTATTATAGAGTCCTTGACTCTCACAAGTTTCTTTATAAAAACCATTCTGCTGACCCAGAAACCATTTCCCAGGGTCCCAAAGGGGTTAAAGCTTCTATTGAAAAAATCCAGTCCCCTCTAACAGGGATTCTAGAGCATTGGATATATGGGGGAAGAATGTTTACACTTCTGCAACTTTAGCAGTAAGGGCTTTAAATTGTCAGTTTCTCATGCTTAAGTACCAACAACATTTAATGGCTCAGTTAAAACAGAAAATGCTTACAAGCTCAGAAGCTCCCGACTATAAAGAAATGCAGGATTTATTGCATGCAGTTGAACAGGTGGGAAAACATACTCTGCAATGTGGTTTTGATTCTTTAGAGGCCTCTTGTAGAGCAGCAGTTACAGGTTCTGTGATGCAAAGACATGCTTGGTTAAAAGAACAGAGTTTACCTGACCATGTTGAGGCAAAATTATTGGATGCTCCTTTACAGCATGATACCTTGTTTGTTGTTAAGGCAGAAGAGGTGTTAAAGAAAATGGAGGATAAAGCTAAATCTATGCAAATGGTCAAAGATTTCTTACAGGTACAGCCACCTCGATTTAGCAGAAATTGGCCTACAAAGAATTGGTCCTTTCCAGTGTCAGACAGGCCACAGAGGCGCAGATACAGACGCCCAAGAGGCAGATCTCAACCCCAAGGCTGTTACAGACAACGACAGTGGGGGTACCTCAACCCCAAAAGGAGGCGAGGACAAGTCTCAACCTTACAGGAAACAGTCCCAATGACTTCCCCCTTCGTATGCCAAGCACTTCCCTTTTGGCAGCCCCCTTAGGGGGGAAACTAGCACTTTTTTCTCAAAATTGGTAAACAATCAGCCAAGACAAATGGGTTCTGAATATTGTGTTTCAAGGATACAGGTTGCACTTTCACACTTTACCAAGGCAAAAGGGAATGCCAAACCTGCCACAAAATCAATGGGTAGAGGCTCAAAAACAAATTTCAGCCCTCATGGACATGAGAGCTATTTAACAAGTACCACAGCAGGAACAAGGACAAGGATTTTACTCAAGACTCTTCCTGGTCCCCAGAAAGGACAAGGCCTGGAAACCCATACTAGACATTTCAACTCTAAATACTTACCTGGATGTTCCGAAATTCAAAATGTTGACACTACAGCAGCTTCTTCCCATGCTGGGCAAGAAGGCTTGGCTTGTTACTCTGGACCTCACAGGCATACCTGCATGTCCCTATCAGACAATATTGCAGAAGATACCTCAGATTCAAAGCGGTTACAGTGCACTACCAATTCTCTGCACTGCCCTTTGGCTTATCTACTGCACCCAGGGTCTTTACAAAGTGCCTGACACCAGTAATTGCATTTTGCAGACAAAAAGGAATTCAAATATATCCATACCTGGACGACCGTCTCATTCAAGCAGAGAAAAAGGACATTCTTCTAAAACATCTGGCGTTTGTAAAAAGGCTGCTAATTTCTCTAAGGTACACAGTAAACGAAAAGAAGTCAAAACTAGTGCCCTCACAACAGATAATATTCCTGGGTGCCAGCTTGGATATAACGGCCCAGATGGCTTATCTCACGCCAGACAAACAAGGACAACTGACGCAAATATTTTCAATTACTGGCAAAAAAGTCCCATCTCCCTGCAAGAATAATTCTGCAGGCCCTGGGATTCATGGCATCCAGCATACTACTAATTCCATATGCCAGACTGCATATGAGGAAATTACAATGGTACCTAAAAAGTGTTTGGACTCAACACACTCACAGTTTAGAAACAGTAATACCAGTAATTCCCTGCCTACAACAGGAGTTTCGATGGTGGGCACAGGCATGTCACCTCAACAAGGGTCAGCCTTTCACTCTACCCACAGCCAAGCAGACTCTAGCAACAGATGCTTCGGATTACGCCTGGGGAGCACACATGGCAGGAAAATGTTTTCAGGGCAAGTGGACCACAGACCAAATGCATCTTCACATCAATCAAAAAGAGATGCCCTAACAGCTTTCAAGAACCTTCTGCATCCAGGACAATTATTATTAAAGACAAACAGCACCACAGTAATGTGGTACATAAACAAGCAACGGAGCACTCATTCTTATCCCCTATGCAGGCAAGCCATGACCTTGTGGAACACAGCTCTAACTTAAGTTCATCTGCAAGCACAATTCCTGCCAGGAAAGAAAAATACTCTAGCGGACGATCTCAGCAGAAATATTGAATCCACAAATTTTCAGCATGGTAACGCAAAAATGGGGGTGCCCAGACAGATCTTTTTGCTTCCCCACTTGATTTGCAAACTACAAAAATTCTCCACAAGGACTTGCCACACACAAGCATGGAAAATGGATGCTCTTTTGTTCATCTGGAAAAGCCTAAAAGTTTATGCCTTCCCACCACTGCCTCTCCTTTCAAAGGTACTCCCAAAAGCCAGACAAGAAATAACACAGATGATCCTGATTGCTCCAGACTGGCCACGCCAGCACTGGTACCCAATCTTAAAGAACTTTAGCTCAAGGCCCACCATGGATTTTGCCTCAAATTTCACACCTTCTGACTCAACAAAAACAATCAGATCCTGCACGGTCAGCTCAAAACCCTAAACCTGGCTGCATGGCAGATTCATTAGTCAAACAGGCAACACCTCTCTCTAAAGCTGTTATGGATGTCATTTTGGAGGCCAGGAGGCCTAGCACCAGGAAATCTTACCCAGAAAAATGGAAGAGATTCTGTGTCTGGAACCAGGCTCAAAGCCTTGACCCTCTTGTCCCAAACATTCCTCAGATTTTACAATACTTAACTGAGATGCTGGACAAAGGCCTATCCTTCTCATCAATTAAGATCTACGCCTCTGCCATTTCAGCTCATTACAACACGGATCCTCCTCTATTCTCTCATCCCTTGCTAAAGCAGTACCTCAGAGGGGCTAAAAAACATAAGACCGCCCCGGAGAGCACCAACACCGTAGGACCTCAATTTTGTTTTGAAAAAACTGACCTTGCCACCTTTTGAGCCAGCCAGTACAACCGATCTAAAATTTTTATCATGGAAAACCGCTCTGCTCCTGGCAGTAACTTCAGTACGAAGAGTCTCAGAGCTACAGGCATTAATGGCAGTGGAGCCTTTTATAATATTTCATCAGGACAGAGTCTCTTTAAGGACAAAACCCTACCTTCATGCCAAAGATGGTATCTAGTGTGGCTCTTAACCAAACCACCCATTTGCCAACTTTCTATTCAAACCCTCAGAATAAAGGGGAGAAACTTCTGCACTCTTTGGACATACACAGGCAGCTATGCTTCTACTTGGACAAAATAAAAGCTTTCAGGACAAAATAAAAGCTTTCAGGAAAACTGACAACTGTTTGTAGCATATGCTGCAGGATCACAGGGCAAGGCTATCTCAAAGCAGACTATTTCCAAATGGATAGGACACCTGTATTCGTTACTGCTGCACACAGCATGGAAAATCAGTCCCTAATAACATTAGGCCACATTCTACCAGAGCAACAGCCACTTCAACAGCCTTTATCAGAGGAGTACCAACCCAGGAAATTTTGGAGGCTGCAACTTGGAGTTCAATGCACACCTTTACCAAGCATTGCCACTTGCCTCTTTACTCTGAATCCACAGCAGGATTTGCCACTGCAGTTCTGCAGGGCCTCATAGCCAATCCTAACTCTCTGTAGACCAACCACCCAACCTTAGCTTTGGGATTCTACCCAAGTGTAATGACTGCAGCAGTGTAACACGAACATAGTACAGTTTTGTACCTACCATAAATGCAGATGTTGGAGTGTTCACACTGCTGCAGTCCAGGTTACCCTCCCTCCATCCCCTCTGTCCTAGCTGGACTTATCTATACCTTTCTATCCTATACAACCTTTGTGGTATATTTGCTTGTAACTGAAGGTATTGTTTTTTTTATTTATTTATTTATTTATTTTTTTTTTTAAATTTTTTTATTTTTTTAATGTATGTTTTATTAGCAATATGTATTGCCTACCTACTTGGGGGCACCTGACATCTGGGGCAAGAAAAACTGAAAAAAATGGTGTCGGATGCATCTTGTATACCCCTGGCGCACTGACGTCAGGGAAGAGGCGACAGCAACTGACACTGGACCAAGACTTTGGAACTCTGGCTGACTGCGAGACCACCTGACGGCAGGATAACCCAAGTGTAGTGACTGCAGCAGTGTGAACACTCTAACATCTACATTTATGGTAGGTACAAAACTGTACTTCTAATTTCCTAACAAAATGTCTGATATCCATTAATGTTTGTGCAATATTAAAGATGTTCTTCGTGTTTGACTGTTGCAGTCATTACACTTGGGTTATCCTGCTGGCAGGCTACCCTCAGTCGGCCTGACTTCCAAAGTCTAGGTCCGTCGTCGGCTGCTGTCACCTCTTCCCTGACGTCGGTGCACCAGGGGTACAAAAGATGCAGCCGACGCCATTTTCTTCAGTCTTTTTTGCCGCGCGGTGCCCGAACATAAGCAGTTCGCAAGTGCCGGTCGGCCAACTCCTGAGATTTTCGTGTTCGAATTTTAGATCCGAAGTCTTCATTAAAAGCTAAGTACCCCGTTGGGGAAACTTTTTTCTTGCTCCAGACCGATGTCAGAAAAAGTTAATAATTGTATTTCTTGTGGGAAGCAAATACCTCATAAGGACTTTAATTCTTACTGTATTCCTTGCCTAGGCCCTGACCACGATGTTGCTAGTTGTCAGTTTCGTGCTAGATTTAACCAACGTGCTATTAAGCGTCTGTACGATTTTGCATTGCACTATTTTGGCAGAAGATTTAATTATACAATGTCGTCTGATAGCCATCCGACTACTGAAATTCACAAGAAATGCAAAGAAAAAGAAAGACAGGCACCCGAGGTCCAAAACCAACGACGAGGCTTCTTCTAAGCTAGTCGCCGGTTATCAGGCGCCTTTGCAGCTCCTGACGCCCGCTACTGACTCCCACGTGGTGTCGGCTAGGCCGCTGGAAGCTCAAGGTATTGGGCCTTCGAAGACTGTTCCCTCAGATGGGTCCAGAGCCGCTGAGCAGGCATCTGCTTCTGAGGGTGTTTTCAGACCTACTCAATTGTACATTAAAATGACTTCAACTTCAAAGGCAAAGACTAAAGCACCTTTAAAGACAAAGAAACGAGTACAACAGTCTCATGGACAGGCCTCCGTGCCCAAAAAACAGATGCAACCTGACAGGGGGGGGGGGGGGTTGTCTTATATGAGACTATTGATTACATGAATGAAATACAACTTGCATTGCAGGATCCTAATCAATATGTGATATCCTCTATCAATGAGGTTAATATAGCCTATGGGAGAATTGATGCTCAGTTGGAAGAATATCTTATTGAGACCAGAATTGACAATGAATTATGTCAGTATTTGAAAATGGAACATCCCATTTTGGCTACGATTATAGGTATTCCCAAGATACATAACATTCAGCATCCACCCTTTAGACCCATAATATGTGGTAGTAGGTCTAAAACTTTTCCTTTTGGGAAAATTGTGGATACTTGATTAAAACCTATATATTTGAACGTTGAACACACAGTAAAAGATTAGTGGGATTTTTTGGGAAGATTAACCCCCTCCATGTGGAAACCACATTTAGTATTGGTCACTATAGAAGTTGTGGACCTCTTTACATGTATGCCCACGTGAAGAAGGTATGGAAAGATTTATTAATAGTATACGCAGGTACACTGATTTTATATGGGAAAAGGTGACCTTAATTGGTGAATTTGAGTCTGGTTTTGGATTATAACTTCATATATTTTGAGGGTGAATTTTATAGGCAGAGTAAGGGCGTAGCGATGGGGGCTGCTAGTGCCCCAATATATGCCAATTTAGTTCTATTGGATTGGGAGAATGATGTAATATTTAGTAGTAAATATAATCAACAGATGATTTGCTATGTCCGGTTTTTGGATGATGTATTTATTGTATGGGACGGGGACATCAATGACCTTCCTAATTTCATTCAATATTTAAATACATCTACTACTTATTTAAGATTTACTTATCAGTGTAGTTTAGAGGGCATTGCATATTTGGATACTTATATTTCTATGACTCCCATTGGTTTTAAATCTAGTATACACAGGAAGGAGACATTTAGCAATTCCTATTTGGAATACAATAGTCGTCATCCTGTAAAGTTAAAAAATAACATAGTTAAAGGACAGTGTATACGTGCAGCACGTATGACATCAGAGTATGGAGAGAGGCTGCATGAGCTGAATTTTATTGGTTCGATGTTTAGAGAAAGGAGATATCCTACTCCAGTTGTGAATGATGCGATCGACTATGTTAGTAGTCAGTGGGGTATTGAATATAAACCATTATTAAGAGCATATAGTAGGAACCTTGATTCTCCTATTATGAATAAAGAGGTTTCAGATTGTAATAGGTCATGTATATTACCTTACAAATAGTCACACTGAACAGGTAAAAAAGATTATTAGAACTAACTGGGATATATTAAAGTGTGACGAGAGGCTATTCTCTATTGTTGGGAATGAACCTAGATTTGTTAATAGTGTAGGTAACAATTTAAAAAGGAGATTTGAAAGGAATGGCCCCTATTCTAAGGGACGCAAGAATGGCACTAGGAAATGTGGGCACTGTAAACAGTGTGGAGCAATTTTAGAGGATATGACAGTAGAGGTAGGTAATATTAGTAAAACAGTTATATATTTTTGTTATGGCAGTTGTTAAACAAAAAATATATATTTTGCTTTATGTACATCATGTCCCAGTTTCTATGTGGGACAGACATGGAGACATTTAAAAGATAGAATCTATGACCATTTATATGCAATAAGGAAGAAGGATGACAATAATGCCTTGTATAGGCATGTAAGGGATAGTGAAGGTTGTACATCCTTTAAGTTTGCTTTATTAGAGGTAGTTAATATATCCACTAGAGGTGGCAACATTAAGTCAATTTTGGGTGAAAAGGAGGTTAGGTGGCAGATTTTGTTGAATGCCACTGTACCTCCAGTTATTAGAGTATATTTCGAATAAACCCATGTTGCAAGCTAGGTTGTGATGTATTTAGCTATAGAAAAGTTATGTTTATTCATTTGTATTTACATACCGTTTTAAACAGTTTAGGTGTGCAATATTGGTAGCATAAATTAGTTTTTAAACTATGAAACTGAGTGTGCGGATGAACTGACTTCCTGCTCCGTGACAAAGTTTTTTACCACCAAAGTTGTAAATCTTTGTTGCAGTTAATACCACTACAAAAAATAATAAATAATGCCAGAATGCCAAGCACCAATAAAATCCAGAACAAGACATTTATTCCAAACGATAATAACACAAGCGCTTTCGCCCGTTGTTAACGGGCTTTTTCAAGTGTAAAAATTTCAGTTAAAATCAGAGCTTTTAAAATGCTCTAGCCAACGTACTATTGGTTGATTAATTAAAATCTTTAATTGCTTTCCCCAAAACCAATTAATTCTGCAATAAACATAACTACTAAAATAGTGCCTGTGCTACTGCAAATAAATAGTACTTGTAGATACTAAAAATGTTAAAGCCTGAATAAATCTTGCATTGTTTTAACGTTAAAAATGCAATTTTCATCACAATGCGTCCCTGCCAAAGTACTAAACATTAAAACTGTAATAAACAAATTGTTGATAAACTTAAGGGATGTGTTGAAAAGAGACCAGTAACCGTAAAACATGAGGTTAATGCATTTTTAAAAAACAAATATGAAAAAATTGTGTGTAGCAGTTAGATCTGAAAGATAAATTGATCACTCTGAAGAAAAATAAAAACTGCATATTACAGTAGGACATCAAATTGAAGGAAACCTGACGCCAAAGACTCTGAGGTGCTACTAACAAACAGCAACCACTTAAATAACCTTGAAATGTTAAAAAATACATAATGCTAATTGAGCAAATTGCAGCTCTGTGTGAAAATTATAAAGAATAAAAAATTAAAAAATTCTAGTTGTTAACATTATAACTTATTTCTCTTGGCTTTGAGAACACTGGCCAGACTTGTCCCATCATTCAGCCCTGGATGCTTTGTGGCATTCAATCTTAATTGCCAGATGAGCTCTCTGGTACTAAGTGCGGTCTCCCAATCACCTCCCCTCAAATCTTGAGTGACCTTGTCCAAAACAAAAAAACGGATGGACGTATTTGAGCAAATCAGAGAATGCTTGAAAAAAGCATTTGTTTCTTTCTTAGTTTTAACCTCATACATGTGTTCGTATATCCTACGTTTCAGTTTTCTTTCTGTTTTGCCCACATAAAATGATGGGCAACTCTGACAAAGACCTATGTAAACCACTCCTGAGGAGTTACAGGAGTAGTGGTTCCTAGCGGGTCAGTGTGATGTTACGAGAAGAGAGGTGTACCTGGTTGGTGTCAAGGATGAATGAGCATTGGTGGCACCTTCCACATCGAAAAGTCCCTTCGCTTTTGCCAGAGCCACCATCTAGCACCCTCCTTCCACCGGGCCTGCTTTGCTCAAACATACCCTTTAAATTGATGTTCCTTTTCCTAATGAAAGAAATGTTATTAGGAAAAATACTAGTAAATTCCTCGTGAAGAGACAACAGGCCAAAAGTTTTTGATGGTGTTTTCGATAAACAAAGCATCCTGTGAATAAGTATATACAAAATTGTTGTGAGCGTTAAAATCCAATGTTTCCTGCCCTCTGGGTGTAAATGTTCCTGCACCTATTAGTGGAGGGAAATATTGATCCCTTTTTGCTAAGATTTCCTTGAATGTATCGTGAAAAAATGTAGATGGATAACCCCTATTAAGAAATGAATTAGCCCCTTGTGCTACTACTTATGCGAATATAGTCCTACACAAATGGGAAACTGAATTCATTCATTCCACCAGCTGGAGGCAGTACATTAGCTTTTACAAAAGGTGCCTTGACGACATTTGCATCCTGTGGGCGGATTCTAAAGAGCAGTTTTTTGGCTAGTACTACAGATTTTCTTAAATTCACATATGAAATAAATGATACGACTTTGCATTATTTGGACATACAGTTAACAAAAAGTCCTAATAAACATGGTTTTCTTTCGAAAATTTTCAGAAAAGACACATATTGTAATTCGTATTTACACTTTGACAGTGGTCATCCTCTATACATTAAGAAAGGAATTATAAAGGGGCAACTGGTACGAGCTTCCCAAATGTGTAGTACTAAAGAACTATTTTTGGAGGAGTCAGTTTCTTAGAAATTCATTTCTTAATTGGGGTTATCCACCTACATTTTTTCACGATACATTCAAGGAAATCTGAGCAAAAAGGGATCAATATTTCCCTCCACTATTAGGTGCAGGAACATTTACACCCATAGGGCAGGAAACATTGGATTTTAACGCTCACAACAATTTTGTATATACTTATTCACAGGATGCTTTGTTTATCGAAAACACTATCAAAAACTTTTGGCCTGTTGTCTCTTCACATGAGGAATTTACTAGTATTTTTCCTAATAACATTTCTTTCATTAGGAAAAGGAACATCAATTTAAAGGGTATGTTTGAGCAAAGCAGGCCCGGTGGAAGGAGGGTGCTAGATGGTGGCTCTGGTAAAAGGGAAGGGACTTTTCGATGTGGAAGGTGCCACCAATAGGTTCATAGGTTCATACTAGGCTATCTGCCCTAGGGCATTTATAAGCCTAGCCAGAGTGTGTGTGGCTTTCACCACCCCTTAGGATGAGAATACTATACCCATTAGTTTGCTGTGCCTCTGTCCAGCAGTGATACAGAGATGATTCCCGGGGTAAACCTACGATCTCCCATCCACTCGTTAAGATTTCTCTTGAACAGAGTCAGTGAGGGGCTCTGCCTCACATGGGCTGGGATTCTGTTCCATAGTGTAGGGAGTCTCTGGGTGATGAATCTGTCCCTCCAGCACGTCCTATTTATATCCGTGTTGAGGTTTAAGTCTCTTGCTGTCGTGGCTCTGGTGGATTTGGATTTTTTGAGGTGGAGCATGTCCATTAATTCCGGGTTGGACATGGCCTTGTATGTCAGGCACAGATCACCTCTGAGCAGACGGTATGCGACTGAATAGAGCTGGAGTTTCTCAAGTCGGGCATCGTATGACATATGTTTGAGCCCCTTTATCCTTTTGGTGAGGAACTTTTGGGGTCTTTCCAACTGCTGCAGGTGTCGGGTAAGGTACATTCCGAATGGGGCGTTGTACTCAATCATTGGTCTGATAATTGAAGAGTACAGGGGTACAATGACCTCTCCTGATCTGGATGTGAATCCCTTCATGGTCAGGTGGGCAATGTAGAAGGTCTTCCTAACCACTTTGGCAATGTGAGTGTCAAAAGAGAGGTTACTGTCAACTTGGGTCCCCAGGTCCCTGATAAATTCTTCCGTGTTTAATGGATTACCACCTATGTGGTAATTAGGGGTTACCTTGTTTTTCCCAAAGGGTATGACTATATATTTTTTGGCATTTAGCTTAAGGCCATGGCTCTGGCACCAGTTATCCATTTCTGTGAGACCTCTTTGGAGGATGTCTGTGTCTGATGGAGTGTCAATTATGGTGCCCAGTTTGCAGTCATCTGCAAATTTTGTCAGCCACAATCCCCCTATGTTTGCCTGCACTTCAGAAAAATAAATGCCGAACAAGAGGGGGCCCAGGACTGAGCCCTGTGGGACACCGTGACCGGCTTAGAGTCTGACATGGCACCAGCAACTCTAACCCTGTGTGTTCTGTCCTTGAGCCAGTTTGCAACCCATCTTGTGACATATGGGTTTACATCTAAGCTGGTGAGCTTTTCTATGATGCCCGAGTGGGGTATTGTGTCGAACGCTTTTGCTAGGTCAAGGTAGGCTGTGTGAACTGCCTTACCCTCATCAATGGCCTTAGTGACTGTTTCGAAAAAGTCGACCAAGTTCAAGAGGCAGGATCTGCCCTTGACAAAGCCAAATTGAGTAGGATCCAGTGTCTGTAGGTCCCCAATGTCTTTATTTACGAGTTCCATTATGATCCTCTCCATAGTTTTGCAGACAAGGCTCGTCAAGCTTATGGGGCGGTAATTTCCAGGGTCCGTAGAAGCACCGCCTTTGTGGAGTGGGACCACAGTTGCCGTACGCCATTCTTTGGGTACGTATCCTGTAGTAAGGCTAAGATTAAACAGCAGCCTTATGTGTGGGTTTAGTTCCGCATTGAGTTCATGTAGCACACAGCCGGGGACACCGTCCGGTCCCATTGATGCTGTGTTTTTTGCTTTAGAGAGAGCAGCTCTCACCTGGGCATCTGAGATGTTTGGGAGGCTAGACTCTGGTGGGATAGATATTTCTCCTTTTGGGGGGGAGGGAGAGAATTTGCACTGAACCTGTCTGCCAGTATGTTGGCAATGTCTGTGGGTTCAGTGATTTTTTTTTTATCATTTTGGACTAATTCTGAGCATATCTGGGAGTTTCCACCCAGGTTTCTAACATAGCTAAAGAAGGCTTTATGATTGTCTTTTGTGTCATTAGCGATTTTTCTCTCAAAGTTGGCCTTGGATGATTTTATGAGTGATCGTAGTTTTTTGCTAGTATTGATCAGAGATGCCTTCCCTTTCAGGGATTTTGCTCTGTCATGTAGTAGCTTTCTCCTCTTGTTGTAGAGTTTGTTTATGGCTGGGGTCCACCAACCGGGCGCCTGCCTTTGGTGGAAAGGGTCTTGATTTTATTAGGGATTGCTTGATCCATACATTCCTGGAGGTGCTCGTAGAAGGCATTTGTAAGGGTTTCAGCAGCGTCGGTTGTGGTTTCCACTGGCTCGGGGGCCTTGAAGGATACCACTCCAGTCTTAAGTGTGATGTTTGCTTTTGAGAAGTTCTTCACTGTGGTCTTTTTTGCTGGGGGTGGGGGCGGGATGTGGATCTCCAGTGAGATTAATTTATGGTCTGATCTCACCAATGAGGGATATACTTCTGGTGTGGAGCATTTTGTCCCCATGTTTGTGATTATCAGGTCTAGTATATTTTCTCCTCTTGTGGGAATGGTGACTAGTTGTTCCATAGCATTTGAGTTTATGAACGCAAAGAACCTTTGGGCTAGGGTGTTGGGGCTTGAGTAATGTTCCCAGTCTGTTTGGGTAGTTGAAGTCACCCAATATGATGGTGTTTGGAGAGACATTCATACTCTCCAGTGTCTTCAGGAAGGCTGTGTGGGTTTCCTGAGTTTGAGAAGGTGGTCTGTAGCATGTTACAAACTGTAGGGCAGTTTTACCTATGGTTAATTGCACCTGGATGGTCTCCGATGCTTTGTGCGTTGCCACTAACCTGGAAGTGTGGGTATCCTTTATGAATATGGATACTCCCCCTCCTTTTGTGGTTCGGTCCTGATTTTGGGGCCGAAACGCATGATACGAGGTATAACCTGATAGTGCTGGGGTGCTCTCAGGAGCCTTGAACCAGGTTTCAGTCACAGCACAGACATCGATGTTCTCCATACTGAGGAGGGCTTGAGGGTGCATCTTGAGGTTTAGACTTCTGGCATTGAGCAGTATTACCCTTAGTTTTTCTCCATTTTTGTTTTCTAGGGCGGTAGGTTTATTATTTGAGCCTTGCCTAAAAAGGCACTATGGGAGTGGCAAGAGCCTTTGCCAATATCCGGAAGCCCAGGGGTGACAGGTGCAAGCCGTCCCTTGCGAAGCAGCGTGGCTTGTCAAGCATGTCATCCCAGGCAGACAGACATTGGATCCCCTTAGAATAACACCAGTAATTAAGCCAGTTATTAAAGCTGATCATTTTGTCTCTGTATTGTGGCATCATTCTTGGTGAGGGTAGGATACTGCTCAGGGTCAGGGTCATACCGGCCTGGGCTACATAATCTGAGAGCTCCTCTATGTCTCTTTTCATGTAGTCCAGGGAGGTACGTCTCAGGTCGTTCACACCGGCATGGACAATTACTGAGTCATACTTGTACTTGCTGTGGAGTGACCTGAGTGCTTGTGTTATGTGGCGGATTCTACTGCCTGACAGGCAGCTTTCTGTGATCTTTTCCTTGTTCAGTCTGGTGAGTGGGACATCAGTGTGTCTGACTATGGAGTCACTTATAACAAGTGTGTCTGGCATTGTGTTTGGCCTTAAGGGCTGTGACTGTTTAGCACACTGACTTTGAGAACTGTGTGTTGCATGTCTTATGTCTTGAGGTGGCAGTTGCTTGGGTGTCTGCTTTGGAGGCCTCTGTAGTTTTGGTAGATTTTTGATCAGTGCCTCCGAGTATGTCTTTGTGTGTTTGTGTTTGTTTTGCAGTTGTGATAGTTCTATGTGAAACTGGGTTTGTGGTGTGCGTGGTTTCCTTCTCCTCCTGTCTTGTCTTGCCAGTCCTGAGTTGAGAGAGCTCAGCCTCCAATTTGGCTATATAGTTGCATCTCTCACATGTATTTGTGTTTTGTGGGAGAAGGAGTAGGTTGTCTGTGTACATGAGGCAATTGTAACATTGCCTCAAGATGCCCAGATTCACCAGCTGAACAGGAGAGGACGCTATGCTCATTCATCCTTGACACCAACCAGGTACACCTCTCTTCTCGTAACATCACACTGACAGCTAGGAACCACTACTCCTGTAACTCCTCAGGAGTGGTTTACATAGGTCTTTGTCAGAGTTGCCCATCATTTTATGTGGGCAAAACAGAAAGAGAACTGAAACGTAGGATATACGAGCACATGTATGCGGTTAAAACTAAGAAAGAAACAAATGCTTTTTTCAAGCATTCTCTGATTTGCTCAAATATGTCCATCCGTTTTTTTGTTTTGGACAAGGTCACTCAAGATTTGAGGGGAGGTGATTGGGAGACGGCACTTAGTACCAGAGAGCTCATTTGGCAATTAAGATTGAATGCCACAAAGCATCCAAGGCTGAATGATGGGACAAGTCTGGCCAGTCTTCTCAAAGCCAAGAGAAATAAGTTATAATGTTAACAACTAGAATTTTTTAATTTTTTATTCTTTATAATTTTCACACAGAACTGCAATTTGCTCAATTAGCATTATGTATTTTTTAACATTTCAAGGTTATTTAAGTGGTTGCTGTTTGTTAGTAGCACCTCAGAGTCTTTGGCATCAGGTTTCCTTCAATTTGATGTCCTACTGTAATATGCAGTTTTTATTTTTCTTCAGAGTGATCAATTTATCTTTCAGATCTAACTGCTACACACAATTTAATTGTTTCATATTTGTTTTTTAAAAATGCATTAACCTCATGTTTTACGGTTACTGGTCTCTTTTCAACACATCCCTTAAGTTTATCAACAATTTGTTTATTACAGTTTTAATGTTTAGTACTTTGGCAGGGACGCATTGTGATGAAAATTGCATTTTTAACGTTAAAACAATGCAAGATTTATTCAGGCTTTAACATTTTTAGTATCTACAAGTACTATTTATTTGCAGTAGCATAGGCACTATTTTAGTAGTTATGTTTATTGCAGAATTAATTGGTTTTGGGGAAAGCAATTAATTAAAGATTTTAATCAACCAATAGTACGTTGGCTAGCTAGAGCATTTTAAAAGCTTTCATTTTAACTGAAATTTTTACACTTGAAAAAGCCCATTAACGGGCGAAAGCGCTTGTGTTATTATCGTTTGGAATAAAAGTCTTGTTCTGGATTTTATTGGTGCTTGGCATTCTGGCATTATTTATTATTTTTTGTAGTGGTATTAACTGCAGCAAAGATTTACAACTTTGGTGGTAAAAAAACTTTTTTGTCACGGAGCAGGAAGTCACTTCATCCGCACAGTCAGTTTCTACGTTTTACTTTTGCTGCTTATTGGATGTTCTTCATCTCACATTGCTGCAGTCCTTACACTTGGGTAGTCCGCTGTCCTCGGTCGGCCCGAATATCAAAGTATTAGGCTGACGTCGGTCAAGGCGCTTAAGACTGACATCAGGACGTCAGGGTACAAATGCGCATGACCGACGTCATATCCTCAGTCTTTTTTGCCGCATGGTCCGATGCAGAAGCAGCGTTGCAAGTGCCGTTCGGCGTTCTGAAATTTTTTCGAATTTGGAGTTTCAGACAGAGTCAAAGTTGGCCAAGTACCCCGTTGGGGAATATTTTAGTTTTTTCTTGCCTCAGTGGTTTACCGGATGTCAGAAAAAGTGAATAACTGTATTTCTTGTGGGAAACGGATACCGCATAGGGACTATCATACTTTGTGTATTCCTTGTTTGGGGCCTGAGCACGACGTTGTTGGGTGTCGCTTTTGTGCTAGGTTCAATAAGCGCACTATTAAGCGAAGGTTAGATTGTGCCAGGTTGGTCTTCGGGAAGCGGTGCAATTATAACATGCCGTCGGATGCTCCGACGCCCGCTTCGAAGAAGCGCAAAGACAAAGCAGCTAAACCCAGGCAAGAAGAGTCATCTGTACCGGACGCCGGTTCTTTAGAGGCGTCAGTGGAACCGGTGGTTCCGCCGGAGGCTTCTCTGGAGTCCCAGGGGGAGACTTTGATATTGCAGGATGTGGCCTCTCAGGAGGCAGGTCAGGCTGAAGGGGCTTCTCAGGTTACTGTTCTCCCCTCCCTTCCTAGGGTGGTTAGACCCTCTCCTTCTGTTTCCAAGGCTTCTCCCAGAGGCAGGCCAGGTTTAGCTTCTGTTGGTGTCACTCCTAGTTCATCAGGATCTGTGCCCAAGAAGCACATGCTTAAAATGGCAGAAGATTTAATTACTTTGATTAGAGGTTCTTTGCCCCCTCCTGATAGGAGGCCTAGGGTGGAACCAGAGTTGGGGAGTTTTGAGCAGGCTTCGGATGTTTCAGAGTCTTCGGCTGAAGACTTGCAGGAGTATTCTCCTTATTCTGATTCTGATGTAGATGATTCTACTCCTTCTGCTTCTCCTCCAGAGGATTTTTCTTTTTCAGAGACTCTTCATTCCATGAGGGAACATTTTAAGTGGGAAGGTCAGGACTTCTCTGATTCCAGGAAAAGGCTTAGGGAATTTTGCTTTTACCCCAGCATAGGCCTTTGGCTATACCACCTGTTCTGGATGTTGTGGAAGATGTGTTTGCAGAGGCTTCACTTAATCCTGATTCTTTGCCTCCTGCTCCTGTTAAACCGGACAGGTATTACAGGGTGCCTGAGGCTCATAAATACCTTTATAAGAGTCCTAGGGCGGACCCAGAAACTGTTAGTCAGGGACCTAAGGGTGTCAAGGCCTCTGTTGTAAAAAATCTGGTTCCTCCAGATAAAGAGGCCAGAGCTTTGGATAGATGGGGAAAGAAAGTCTATACTTCTTCCACCTTAGCTATGAGGGCTTTGAATTGTCAGTTTCACATGTTGAAATATCAAAACTATCTTCTTTCTCAATTGAAGTCTAAGGTAGATGCTCTGGCGGAAGGCATTGAGTGTAAAGAATTACAAGATTTGGTGCATGTCTCTGAACAGGTGGGTAAGCATTCTTTACAATGTGGTTTTGATGCTGTACAGGCCTCGTCTAGGGTGGCTGCCACTGGGTCAGTTCTTCGAAGGCACGCCTGGCTGAGGGATCAGAATTTATCTGACCATGTTAAGACAAGGATTTTGGATGCTCCTTTACAGTCTGATGTGTTGTTTGGTTCACCTGTGGAGTCAGTCTTGAAGAAAATGGAAGACAAGGCTAAGTCTATGCAGGCTGTTAAAGATTTTTGCAAGTTCAGCCTCGAAGTTTAGTAGGAATTGGCCTGCTAAGGGGTGGACGATCCTTCTTATGATTCACAGTCTAGGGGTAGATCTAGACGTGGTAGGGGCAGAGCTCAGAGCTCTTTCAGACCTAGAACAGGGAGTTCACCTGCACAATCTTCGGGTGAGGGCAGGGGCCAGTCCTTTCGTAAACAGGCCCAATGACCTACCTTTTCAGCTGCCAGATCCTTCTTGCCTGGCAGCACCTTTGGGAGGAAGGTTGGCACTCTTCAAGGAAAATTGGAGTTTGATTACCCAAGACAGATGGGTATTGGATATCATACACCAAGGTTACAAGTTTTATTTCCATACCTTGCCTCCTTTCAAAGGCATGCCGGACGTTCCTCCTCAGCAAAGACTAGAGGCTCACAAACAAATTTCTCTGCTGCTTCAAATAGGGGCTATACAACCGGTCCCTCTGCCAGAAGTGGGCCTAGGATTTTATTCTCGCCTGTTCCTAGTACCAAAGAAGGGGAACACGTGGAGACCAATTTTGGATTTATCTATCCTCAACACTTATCTGGACATTCCCAAGTTCAAAATGTTGACGTTACAACAGCTTTTACCTCTGCTGGGCAAAGATCACTGGATGGTGAGTCTGGATCTCAAGGAGGCTTACCTTCATGTTCCTATCAGGCTAAGTTGCAGGAAGTATCTGCGTTGGCTGGGACTTCTCATTATCAGTTCTCTGCATTGCCCTTTGGCTTATCTACTGCCCAGAGTGTTCACGAAGGTTCTGGCTCCAGTGATAGCTTTCTTCAGGCTAAGAGGAATACAGATCTATCCTTATTTGGACGATTGCCTGATTCTGGCACAAGGAAGGGACGAACTTCTTCATCATTTACAATATGTGATAGCAGTGCTAAGATGCCTGGGGTATTCTGTGAACGAAATAAAGTCCAGTCTAGTACCCTCTCAGGACTTGTGCTTTCTGGGTGTGAGACTGAATACAGCATCCCAGATGGCCTTTTTCACCCCGGACAAACAAAAGAATCTTTCTCTTTACTTCCATCAATTGTCTCATCAGTCCAGGCTGACTGCAAGGACAGTCCTTCAAGCCTTGGGGTTCATGGCATCTTGTATTCTGGTGCTTCCCAATGCCAAACTGCATATGAGGAAGCTACAATGGTATCTCAAAAATGTATGGACACAGCACTGCCAAGATATGGACACTGTCATTCAGATAATACCTTGCATTCAAAAGGAATTTTTGTGGTGGGCTCAGGAATGTCACCTAAACAAGGGACTCTCTGTGACCCGGCCAGAGGCGAGTCAGATTCTAACGACAGATGCCTCAGACAAAGCTTGGGGAGCTCATCTAAATGGAAAGTGGGTACAAGACACGTGGCCTGCCAGACTACAACATCTACATATCAACTTGAAGGAGATGTTAGCAGTCCAATTTGCATTAATAGCTTTCAAGGATTTACTTCTTCCAGGGCAGGTGTTGGTTCTAACGGACAACACAACTGTCATGTGGTACATCAACAAGCAAGGGGGAACACATTCTTATCCTCTATGCAGACAAGCAATGATTTTGTGGGAGACTGCTCTCAGTTTACAGCTAAATCTTCAGGCAAGGTTTCTGCCGGGAGCAGAGCACTCCTTAGCAGATGTGTTGAGCAGACGAATTGTGGATCCCCACGAGTGGAAATTGGATCCTCATGTATTTCAGAAATTGACAGTGTTATGGGGAACTCCAGACATAGATCTGTTCGCTTCTCCACTAAACTACCAGCTGCCAAAGTTTTGCACAAAAAGGTTTCATCCCACAGCTTGGAAAGTGGATGCTCTTTCATTCAATTGGAGCAATCTTCATGTGTATGCCTTTCCACCTCTGCCTCTCCTCCCAAAGGTACTCCTAAAGGTCAGACAGGACAAGCCAAAGATGATTTTAATAGCTCCAGATTGGCCTCGACAGGACTGGTACCCATTACTGAGAAGTCTGGTACGGGAGCCTCCATGGCCTTTGCCTTCGATTCCTCACCTGCTGTCTCAGGAGACCAGTCATTTACTCAATGTCAAACTTCACTCTCTTCACCTAACAGCCTGGCATATTCTGTTTTAAACCCTGGAGGGTCTCAGCTTCCACAGCAAGTTTTGAATGTTATTTTGGAGGCCAGAAGGCCTACTACAAGGAAAGTGTACGCAGATAAATGGAAGAGATTTTTATTTTGGAGTACAACAAAGGAATTTGATGTTTCTAAGCCTAATTTAAGTGTGGCTCTTCAATATCTTGCTGAGTTACTGGACAAAGGTTTGTCCTTCTCTTCTATTAAGGTTCATGCTGCAGCAATTTCTGCTCACTATGACTGTGACCCACCATTGTTTTCTCATCCTTTGTTTAAGCAATTCCTTAGAGGGGCAAAGAATTTAAGACCCCACATTAGAGCTCCTACTCCTGCTTGGGATCTCAATTTTGTGTTGGAGAAACTCACTCTACAACCTTTTGAGCCTGCAGCTACTGCCGAGTTGAAATATTTATTATGGAAGACTGTTTTTTGTTGGCCATTACCTCTGCGAGAAGGGTTTCTGAATTACAGGCCCTTATGGCGGTTGAGCCTTTCTTAATTTTCCATAAGGATAGGGTATCTTTACGTACTAATCCTTCCTTTATGCCTAAAGTGGTTTCTAGTGTGGCTTTAAACCAAACTATTCATTTGCCTACTTTTTATGCAAACCCCAAAATAAAGGGGAAAAGATTTTGCACACTTTGGATATACACAGGCAGTTGCGATATTATTTGAGCAGAACTAAAGGGTTCAGGCAGTCTCAGCAGTTATTTGTTTCATTTGCTTTGGGTTCTCGGGGCAAGCCTGTGTCAAAACAAACTATTTCTAAGTGGATTGGGTTTTGTATTGCTTTCTGTTATTCCCATCATGGTAAGGAGATTCCAGCTGGGATTAGGCCTCATTCCACTAGGGCTACTGCCACTTCTACAGCTTTTTAAGGGGTGGCAGCTAAAGATATTTTGGAGGCAGCTACTTGGAGTTCAGTGCATACTTTCTCTAAGCATTACCACCTTACACTTTACTCTAAATCTAGGGCTGGTTTTGCCACTGCAATTTTACAGGGCATTTTGGCAGCCCCTACTGCTTTATAGTTTTGCCATCCTCCCTTACCTCTGCTTTGGGATTCTACCCAAGTGTAAGGACTGCAGCAATGTGAGATGAAGAACATAGTACAGTTTTGTACCTACCATAAATGTAGATGTTCAAGATCCACATTGCTGCAGTCCAATCTCCCTCCTTCCCCTCTGTAGTTAGAGGCGGTTGTGTGGTTTGGGTTGTGAATATTGTGGATATTGTATATATTGTACATATAATTAGTGCAAGGGTGGTTGGTTGTTTTTTGCTGTCTTTTTTGGTTTTGACCTTTCTTTTTAGGGTCTTCTGACATCTGGGGCAAGAAAAGACTGAGGATATGACGTCGGTCATGCGCATTTGTACCCTGACGTCCTGATGTCAGTCTTAAGCGCCTTGACCGACGTCAGCCTAATACTTTGATATTCGGGCCGACCGAGGACAGCGGACTACCCAAGTGTAAGGACTGCAGCAATGTGGATCTTCGAACATCTACATTTATGGTAGGTACAAAACTGTACTTTAGTTTTAAACTATGAACATTATTATTGAAATATTTTGTAATTTAACACTGAGTATGTATTTAGTGGATAGGTATGTGCAATGCTTGAATTTTGAAACCATGGTTAGGAACTTTTAATTAGTTGAGGAGGCGCACTATAGGGATTGGTGGGTTAATTTGTTTGAAAATAATTGGAACACTGTTTATTTAAATAATGTGAACTCAACAAATGTGGTTCTGATGAAGTCTAAGTTTTTATTAGATGAAAGCGCTTAACCGGATGTATTTTTAATAAACCTTTTGTTTTACTGTTGTTTCACCTAACCAGTGTCTTCTTGGTGGACTCGTATATAATTATTCTTTGTGTATTGGTGGATTCGAGTTCTTTGTAGGATTTAAAAAGTTAATTGTATTTCTTGTGGGAAGCAAATTCCTCATAAAGGACTTTCATTCTTACTGTATTCCTTGCCTAGGCCCTGACCACGATGTTGCTAGATGTCGGTTTTGTGCTAGATTTAACCAACACACTATTAAGCGTCGGTACGATTTTGCATTACACTATTTTGGCAGAAGATTTAATTATATGATGTCGTCTGATAGCCATCCGACTACCGGAATTCACAAGAAACGCAAAGAAAAAGAAAGTCACCCGAGGTCCAAAACCGACGAGACGACTTCTAAGCCAGTCGCCGGTTCCCAGTGAGGTGCCTTCGCAGCCTCTGACGCCCGCTACTTTAGACCCGCAGGCAGCTACCGACTCCCATGTGGAGTCGATTAGGCTGCTGGAAGTTCAAGGTATTGGGCCTTTGGAGACTATTCCCTCAGATGGGTCCGGAGCCGCTGAGCAGGCATCAGCTTCTGAGGGTGTTTTCAGACCTACTCAATTGTACATTAAAACGACTTCAGCTTCAAAGGCAAAGACTAAAGCACCTTTAAAAACAAAGAAACAAGTACAACAGCCTCATGGACAGGCCTCCATGCCCAAAAAACAGATGCTAAAAATGGCCGAAGACTTAATTACTTTGATCAGGGGTTCCCATCCCCACCTGATAAAAGGCCTAGGCAAGAGACAGAATATGAATCTTCAGATCAGGTTTCCATTTCATCCGATTCCTCTTCTGATCAGGAATACTCTCTTCCTCCCTATGAGGATTCTGATGCTGAAGAATCCGTCTCTTCAGCCTAGTCTCCTGAGGATTACTCTTTTGGGGAAACTTTGCATACCATGAGGGAGCATTTCAACTGGGAGAGCCAAGATTTTTCAGAATCTAAGAAAAGGCTCAGAGACTTCCTTTTACTACCACAACACAGGCCCCTAGCTATTCCACCTGTGTTAGACATTGTAGATGATGTATTTTCAGAGTCCAGTCTGACTCCTGACTCCTTACCTCCAGCTCCTGTTAAGCTGGACAGGTAGTATAGGGTTCCTGACTCTCATAAATTCCTTTTCAAAAACCCTGCTGCTGACCCAGAAACCATCTCTCAGGGTCCCAAAGGGGTCAAGGCTTCCACTGCAAAAAACCCTACCCTCTCTGACAGGGATTCTAGGGCATTGGACAGATGGGGAAAAAAGATTTACATTTCTGCTACCTTGTCCATAAGGGCTTTAAATTGTCAGTTTCATATGCTCAAATATCAGCAGTATATTATGTCACTGCTTAAACAGAAAATGTTGATAAATTCTGAATGTGCAGAACACAAAGAAATGCAGTATTTATTGCATGCAGCCGAACAAGTTGGAAAGCATAGTTTGCAATGTGGTTTTGATTCTTTGGAGGCCTCCTGCTGGGCCGCTGTTACGGGTTCTGTCATCAGGAGGCACGTTTGGTTAAAGGAACAAAATCTGCCTGATTATGTCAAAGCAAAATTATTAGATGCTCCATTACAGCATGATACCTTGTTTGGTGTTAAAGAAAATGGAGGACAAAGCTAAATCTATGCAAACGGTTAAAGATTTCTTACAGGTACAGCCTCCAAGATTTAGCAGACACTGGCCTACAAAGAATTGGTCCTTTCCAGTGTCCGACCTCAAAGGGACAGATACAGACACCCAAGAGGCAGATCCCAGCCCCAAGGTTCGTACAGGTCTAAACAATGGGGTGCTTCTACCTCCAAAAGTGGAAAAGACGAATCACAGCCATACAGGAAACAGTTCCAATGACTTCTCCCTGCCTGCACCAAGCAGTTATCTTCTGGCAGCACCTTTAGGGGGAAAACTAGCACTTTTTTCACAAAATTGGCACATTGTAACACAGGACAAATGGGTCCTAGACATAATGTCACAAGGCTACAAATTTCACTTCCATACCCTGCCAAGGACAAACGGTTGGCCAGACCTGCCAAAACATCAATGGTCAGAGGCACAAAAGCAAGTCTCATCCCTCGTGGACATGAGGGCCATTCAACAAGTACCGGAGCAAGAGCAGGGACAAGGATTTTATTCAAGACTGTTCTTGGTACCAAGAAAAAGGACAAGACCTGGAGACCAATACTGGACCTATCTATTCTAAACACATACCTGGTTATACCAGAATTCAAAATGTTGACTCTACAACAACTTTTGCCCTTGCTGGGCAAGAAGGCTTGGCTTGTGACTTTAGACCTAAAAGAGGCATACTTGCATGTCCCAATCGGACAAACATGCAGAAGATACCTCAGATTCAAAGCTGGCTCAAGGCACTACCAATTCTCTGCACTGCCCTTTGGCTTATCTACTGCGCCCAGGGTCTTCACAAAGTGCCTGGCACCAGTAATTGCATTCTGCAGACAGAGGAATACAAATATATCCTTACTTGGACGACTGCCTCATTCAAGCAGAGAACAAGGACATTCTACTACAGCATCTGGCGTTTGTAAAGAGATTTCTAACAGGCCTAGGGTACACAGTCAACGAACAGAAATCAAAACTAGTACCCTCTCAAGAGATAATATTCCTGGGTGCAAGCTTAAATACAACTGCCCAGATGACTTATCTCACGCCAGACAAAGGCAACTGACCTATTTCAACCTGTTGGCAACAAAGGCCCAGTTATCTGTAAGAAAAATTCTGCAGGCTGTGGGCTTCATGGAATCCTGCATTCTACTAATTCCATATGCGAGACTGCATATGAGGAAACTTCAATGGTACCTAAAAAGTGTTTGGACTCGACATTGCCACAGCCTGGAAAACAATAATTACCCTCATTCCCTGCCTGCAACAGGAGTTTAGATGGTTGGCAAAGGCTTGTCACCAGAACAAGGGACAGCCATTCACCTTAGCCCAGACAGACATAAACAACGGATGCATCAGGTTATGCCTGGGGGGGGGGGGGCCCACATGGCAGGAAGATGTATTCAAGGCAAATGGTCCGCAAACCAAATGCATCTGCATATCAATCAAAAAGAGATGCTAGCTGTTCAGAATGCACTGACAGCCTTCAAGGACCTACTTCATCCGGGACAACTACTGATAGACAACACCATGGTTATGTGATATATAAATAAGTAGGGATGCACTCATTCTTACTCCCTTTGCAGACTAGCCATGACTTTGTGGGACACAGCATTGACTTACCAAGTACATCTGCAGGCACAATTCCTGCCAGGAATGATAAATACTCTGGCAGACTAAGCAGAAACCTTATGGATCCCTACGAGTGGAAATTGGATCCACAAGTCTTCAGCATGATAAGGAAATGGGGATGCCCGGATATAGATCTATTTGCCTCTCTTCACAACTACCAAATAAAAAGATTCTGCACAAGGACTTATCACAGACTGGAAAGTGGACGCACTATCTTTCAGCTGGAAAAACTTAGCAGTATATGCCTTTCCTCTACTGCCTGTCCTCCCCAAGGTACTCCTAAAGGTCAGACAAGAGAAACCAAAGATGATACTGATTGCCCCAGACTGCCCCGCCAGTACTGGTATCCAATCCTAAGGAACTTGTCTCAATGCCCGGCTTGGACCTTGCCTCAAATACCTCATCTACTATCCCAACAAAACAATCAGATCCTGCACAGCCAACTAAAGACCTTAAATCTGGCAGCATGGCGGATAATATAGTCCTACAAAACGCGCATCTCAATAAAGCTTTGATGGATGTCAGTTTGGAGGCCAGAAGGCCTAGTACCAGAAAATCTTACGCTGGAAAATAGAAGAGATTCTGTGCTTGGAATCGGGCACAAGGAATTGACACAGCTGTACCAAATATTCCTCAGATTTTGCAATACTTAACTGAGATGCTGGACAAAGGCCTATCCTTTTCATCAATTAAAATTCATTCCTCTGCCATTTTGGCTCATTACAATACAGAGCCACCAATCTTTTCTCATCCTTTAAGGCAGTACCTCAATGGAGCCAAAAACTTAAGGCCTCCAAGGAGATCACCAATACCTGCATGGGACCTCAATTATGTCTTGGAAAAACTCACCCTGCCTCCTTTTGAGCCAGCCGCTACAGCTGATATAAAGTTTTTATCTTGGAAAACAGCTCTACTCTTAGGAATAACCTCTGCAAGGCGAGTCTCAGAGCTACAGGCACTCATGGCTGTGGAACCCTTTATAATTTTTTATCCATACAGGGTTTCTCTGAGGACAAACCCGACATTTATGCCTAAGGTAGTGTCCAGTGTGGCCCTTAACCAAACTATTCATCTGCCTACTTTTTATCCAAACCCACAGAATAATGGGGAGAGAATTCTGCATTCTTTGGACATACACAGACAGCTATGCTTCTACTTGAACAGAACCAAAGCTTTCAGGAAGACAGAGCAGCTACTAGTTACGTATGCTGCAGGATCACAAGGAAAGGCTATCTCAAAGCAGACTATTTCAAAGTGGCTAGGCCACTGCATTCGTTTCTGCTATTCACAACATGGCAAGCCAGTACCTAAGGGCATTAGGCCACATTCAACCAGAGCAGCAGCCACTTCAGCAGCCTTCCTCAGTAGAGTACCAACCAAAGACATTTTAGAGGCTGCTACCCTGGAGTTCAATGCACACCTTTACAAAGCACGATCATTTAGCACCCTACTCTAAATCCAGGGCAGGCTTTGCCACTGCAGTTCTACAGGGTCTCATAGCCGCTCCTAATGCTATTTAGCCCCAGCCTCCCAACCATAGCTTTGGGATTCAACCCAAGAGTAATGACTACAACAGTGAAACACGAAGAACATAGTACAGTTGTATATACTTAACATAAATGTAGCTGTTCGAGTGTATTCACTGTTGCAGTCCAGGTTACCCACCCACCATCCCCCATTTCTTTGCTGGAACTTATCTGTACTTCGCTAATCTATACAACCTATGTGGTGCATTTGCTTATAGATGAAGGTATAATATATTTTGGTGCATGCATATTTTATTGGCATATTTTTAGCCTACCCTTTTAAGCGCACCTGACATCTGGGACAAGAAAAGCTGAAGAAAATGGCGTCGGCTGCATCTTTTGTACCCCTGGCGCACTGACATCAGGGAAGAGGTGACAGCAGCCAACGCCGGATCTAGACTTTGGAATTCAGGCCGACTGAGGGTAGCCTGCCAGCAGGATAACCGAAGTGTAATGACTGCAACAGTGATTACACTCTAACATCTGCATTTATGGTAAGTGTACAGAACTGTACTTTTTTCACTGGGACAAATGATAAACCTCTAGAAAATAAGTCAGCCATTTTCATCAAAATGAAAAGAAGAATAATTATATTCGTTAAAATCCTTTCTAGAATTCTTTAAAATAACACAATTTTCCAACATATGTTCATGTAAACGTAATTCCATTCTCTGTGTCCCCCCTCCCCCCTCTGATAATACGTTCGCCCACCCCCCGACCACTGTTTCAAGAAAAAGTTCCTTGATTCTGTGAATTCTGGTTGTTTCTGTCTGTCTCTCGGATCTCCTGATTCGTATAACAACTTGCACAAACTAGACCATATTTTATTAAAAATAAAAAAATGCAAGTTGATAACACATATTTTAAAGTGTGTCTAAAACTTAGACTTGTGCCTAAGGGTTTGCACATGTGGCGCTTCCCCACAGGACTTGTGGCTGGTTCATGTTTTCATAAAAATTTACTTAGCTTGTTTGATAGACACAGCTTTGAGTACATGGAGCTAGTGATTAAACACAGAGTTATTTTTGAATGATTTAATAAAGGAAGCAACTGAGCTGTATAGGAGGATGTGGCCCATGAAAATAACATTTTTGATTATAATAGAATGTTTAAAACCATTGAGCAAGAAATGGTCTTAATTAAGACTAGGAAAATGAAGAAAATAGAGGGGGATAGGACCCAATATTGTACAAATACAGCCTACCCTCATCCCCCTCTGTCACAAGGTTGGAACAGTGATGATCACAATGATGATGTTTCTGGAAAGAATCAGGAACTTTGTTTGGATCAGGAAATTTTTCCCCCAGTGAGGAGATTCGAGAGACAAACAACCAGAATTCACAGAATCAAGGAACTTTTTCTGCAAACAGGGGTCGGGGAGGTCAAACATATTATTGGGGGGGGGGGAGAGGAGACACCGAGAATGGAATTAAGCTTACATGAACAATATGTTGGAAAATTGTGTTTTAAAGAATTCTAGAAAGGCTTTTACTGTATATAATTTTTTTTTTCTTTTCATTTTGATGTAAATTATTGTGACTTATTTTCTAGAGGTTTCATTTGTCCCAGGGAATAACTTTAATATTGCACAAACATTAGTTAATATCAGACACGTTGTTAGGAAATTAAACTTAAATGTTCTGTTTAAATCTGTAGAGTATGTATGTAACCCCGTACATATTTGAAGTACTTTTAATCCACCCTTATACCCCTCTTTAGCGATGTTTGATAAAATGTGTGAAGTGGATTTTAGGAACTTGCAAAAAAAATACATTCATCTAATTTAAGTAAGGGTGAAATGGATGGTTTAAACAAACTTCGGACTAATAGGGATGTGAGGATTATGAAACCTGATGAAGGTGGTGGAATTGTCATCATGGACATATGCGATTACAACATAAGGATGAATAATATTTTATTAAGTGATGCTTATAGGAAAATTACTTTAAATGAGTTAAATGGTACTTATAATATGATAAAAAATGAATTGATGGACCTGTTCATTGAAGGTTCCATATCTGTAGATGAGTATAATTTATCTGTACACCATCCAAAAACTTGTATTTTTGGGTTACCAAAATTACATAAGAATGTCTGATCCACCTATGCGCCTTATAGTGAATGGGCGTGGTTCTATCACTTATCCTATAGCAAGATACTTGGACACTAAAATGTTTTTTTAAGTGAAGAAATTAATATATGTAAGGACTCTTGGGACTTTTTACAAAAGGTTAACAAGTTGGATTATAGTGAGACCGGCCTTTTCATCAAGATAGATGTAAAGGATTTGTATACCCCAGTACCCCATAATATTGGTATTGAATGGGTATGTGATTACTTGCTTTTAAAGGGAGTGCCACAACCTAAAATTAATGTATATGAACAATTATTCGAATTAGTGTTAAAAAGAATTGTATATTCTTCAATAATTAATTTTTCATCCAAGCAGTAGGTGGTGTTATGGGTTCTCCCTGTGGCAGTTTGAATTCTAATTTACTGATGTTACAATGGGAGAAAAAGTTTGTGTTTTAACTCTGTGTTTTATGAATACTGCAAAATGTATGTGAGATTTTTGGATGATATTTTTATATTTTGGGATGGACCAAGTGACATTTTTAATGAATTTATAACTTATGTTGATAGTTCAACTTTTTTGAGGTTTACCCGTAATATTGATTCAAATGAAATCTTATTTGGATGTCAAATTTTCAAAAGACATGGGTTCAAGGAAATTCGTGTCACGGATTCACAGAAAGGAAACTTGTTCGAACAGTTTTTTGCATTTTGATAGTGCCCACCCCTTTAAGCAAAAAAGAGTAGTTGTCAAGGGGCAGTTTGTATGAGCTGCTCGGATGGTATCTTGTTTTGATTTTTTCCTTAGTGAGTGTGAACTTTTAAAGGACATGTTCCTTAAAAGGGAGTATCCATTGGATCTTGTCAACAATTTAATGTTAGAAGAAATTAATAAAGGAGAGAGGGTTTTTCCAAGCTATACTAAATTCTGAGACTGTCCATTGTTGTAATGATATGAATGTGCATATTGGTTCAAATGTTACTACTGTAAATATGCCTTGCAGTGGTAACATTGATGTCACGACACCTGTAAGAATGGTGTCAACTAATACAAATTTTCGTTCAGCTTTCATTACCACTTATAATTTGGAAAGTAAATAAACCTTTAAGATTTTGGATAAAAATTGGGCAATTTTGACTTCAAGTAATGATGTTAGACAATGTATAAGTGAGAAACCTATTGTGGTCTATAGAAAGGGTCAAACTTAAAAAAATATATTTTTGAAGGTGGTAATTGGACTCAAAATGGTGGCCATATGAAAAAGTGTGGGTCATGTAAGTATTGCCAATATGTAAAGGAAGGATCGAAATTCAATATTAATGGTATAAAGTTTTTTTTTACGAAAAAAGTGTAGCTGTTATACTGATAAGGTTGTTTACTGTGCTTTCTGTTGCAAATGTTCTTGCTTTTATATTGGAAAGACAGAAAGCTTAAAACCCGTATTTATGAACATTTGAGAGACATTAGATTACAGAAAGAAACTAATGCCCTTGCAAAACATTGTATGGAATTAAATTTACTGTCATTGAGGTTATTGAATTGGATCCAAGAGGAGGACCATGGACTTTATATCTTGAAAAAAATGAAGCTTTATGGCAATTGAGAACTAATGTAACTCAATGGCCAGCCCTAAATGAATCTGTTTCCATCACTTGCTTTTTAAGACTGAAGGCTTTAGAAAGATAATGTTTTACAAGTCACAAAAGTAAAATAAAATTGGTATGCATATTTTGCACTTTTACATTGTGCGAGTTGTATACAATTTAATATATAATTCTATATTTATTGTATAGTATATTTTGTTCTGTACCTTTTTTAATATACTGTAATTGATTTATTTATAAATGTACACAATATTTACATTTTATTCACACATTCATATAAAATGTATATAAAATGTATTACATTTTATATACCATACAACAATAAAGTTTTGAATGAATTGTATGGGTTTATATGGACATATGACTTTAAAATTGTAGAAACAGGTATTATTCATGAATTATTCACGAGTCTTGATTCGGATTGGTTCACTAATTAACTTTTTGTATTGTATATGTGGTAATTTATTGGGCATGCTCTATCTTCATAAAGTCTCTAATATTTGGAGACAAAAGCGCTTGATTCTATATTCATTTTGTTTAATAAAGTTTTTATAAGCACTCATTAGGATTTAAGAAGTGCCCAAAATGTGGGCAGAAAATGTCCATCATGGACGCCCATGTGAATTGTCTATTGCTTGGGGCTGGTTCAACTCCAGGAGGATTGCTCTATCTGCCATTCCTTCAGTAGTCAGGTTTTGCTTGAAAGAAGGAAGTTGTGTATAGAATTGAAGCCAGATTTTCAGGAGTCCTTGGACTAGGCTGAACAGACCTCCATGTCATCGAAGGGGTTGAAGTCTTCTAAAGCTTCCTCGAAGCCCAAGTCATTGGCTCCGAGTCTTACTGTGAAGGTGTGGTATCCAGCTCCTCAGTCTTTGGAGCCGTGCACCGAGCCAGTGTTTTGGAGCTGGTCCCCTGTCTTGGAACTGGTCTCCGAAACCTTGAGATAGCCTATACTTCAGCCAGTGGCTTCTTCGGTTCATTCGACTCGTTCTTCGAGGACCCTCTCTGATGTGGACCGGGTGGTGCAGAGGCTTCTCGAACCTGGCACTGGCAAAATTATCAGCCTCTACCAACCGGTTTTGGGGTCTAAGACCATTGCACCTGCTGTGACTACTCCTCCGATCTGCACCGATCCTTCGGAGATGGGGGAGGAGGATCTAATGATTGTGGAGCCTTTGGAGCTGAGGCCTTTTCCAGTGCTATTGGCTCTGTCAACCCTGACTTCTTCGGTACCATTGGAAGAGTCTGGGAGCCGACACTCTCTGGTCTGCTCTGGGGGTTCGAACCGATGCGTCATTTCTGAACCTTCCTCTCCGAGCATCAGCCCAGATGAGTCCTGTGGCTCTGAGCCCACTTACTCAGCACTGGGAAGGTTACAGTCTTCTTTGGAACCGGCGGCTTCCTAGTGTCGGAGCAGTGGAGCCTTCGATGCTGTGAGGAGGGTTATGTCGTTCAAGACACGCTCGTCATCAGGTCCCCCCTCTTACTCCCCAGAAGTGCCACTTTCCCTCTCTACATTGCAAGTCTATGTGAAGCGTCAAGACCCAGAGCCTCCGGTAACCCCATCGGGTGACCCTTGTTCTACTGAGACCTCATCAGAAGCTTCCACTGATGAGGTTCCCCAGGAGAAACTTTGCAAGAAGAGGCATTTAGATTCCCTACAGGAGTCTTTGACATCAGACACCGACTTAGAGGAATTAGAAGGGTCCCCATGGTCCCCCTTGGAGGATATCTCCTTTGCTGATATCCTGGAAGTCCTTAAGCAGAGGGGTGACTGGCAGTCCGTTAGCCCTACTGAGGATGAGTCGTTGCTTCTGAAGGCATTTGGGTCTCAACCTTCCACCTCCTGGGTGACTCTGCCCTTCGAACTAATGGAATTGGTTGCTCAAAGGGTGTGGGAGTCTACTGATACTATGGAACCGGTCCCTCGGAGGCCCAGCAAGTTTATCACCTTCCCCCCCAAGATGAGATGTTTCTCACTAAGTGAGTTCTGGTTGATGCCATGGTAGTGGCAGTGGCTGCCAAGAAAGATGTCCAAAACCTCTTCTACTGTCCATCCTAATAGGGATTCTAGGACTATGGACAGGTACGGGAAACGCATCTTTAGTTCTGTGGCCTTTGCTATGCGGTCGCTTAACTACTTGACTCATTTTACCCGTCTTCAAAGAGGTCTAAAAGAGCTCGGAGATGCTTTGCAGGGTAGTACAGATGGGGATGTCTCTGAGAAGGTGACAGCCCAGCTTAATGCTCTTAATTCCATAGTTAACTTGTCCATATGGCTCATTTCCTATGCAGCCGATGGTTTGAGTTGGACAGCGAGTGCAGCGATAGCTCTTCGGAGATGGTCCTGGATGCGGTTATGCTCCTTTGCGGAAGCCTTCGAGTCTTCCTTTGTCAACACCTAATCTCTTTTTTCAGTCCCAAAGTCGAGGAGACTCGCACTAGGTGTGAGCAAGGGGGAAAACTCTGTCTGCCGTGGGAGTTAGATGTTCTTCATCTCACATTGCTGCAGTCCTTACATATGGGTAGTCCGCTGTCCTCGGTCGGCCCGAATACCAAAGTATAAGGCTGACGTCGGTCATGGGCGCTCAGATCTGACATCAGAGCGTCAGGGTATAAAAGCGCATGACCGACGTCATATCCTCAGTCTTTTTTGCCGCATGGTCCGATGCAGAAGCAGCGTTGCGAGTGCCATTCGGCGTTCTGAAATTTTCGTATTCTGAGTTTCAGACCGAAACCAAGTTGGGCTAAGTACCCCGTTGGGGAATATTTTTGTTTTTTCTTGCCTCAGTTACTTCCGGATGTCAGAAAAAGTGAATAATTGTATTTCTTGTGGGAAACAGATACTGCATAGGGATTATCATTCTCTTTGCATTCCTTGTTTGGGACCTGAGCACGACGTAGGGTGTCGGTTTTGTGCTAGGTTTAATAAGCGCACCATAAAACGAAGGTTAGATTGCGCTAGGTTAGTCTTTGGTAAGCGGTGTAATTATAATATGCCGTCGGATCCTCCGACGCCCGCTTCCACGAATAAGCGCAAAGACAAATCTTTAAAACCTAGACAGGATGTTTCGTCCCTTTCGGACGCCGGTCCTGTAGAAGCTACAGTGAAACAGGTGGATCCGGCTGCAGTTTCTGAAGTTTCTGTTGAGTCTCAGGGAGAAACTTTGATTTTGCAGGATGTGGCCTCACAGGAGTCAGGTCAAGCTGAAGGGGCCTCTCAGGTTACTGTTCTCCCTTCTATGCCTAATGTGGTTAGGCCTTCTGCTACTACTTCTAAGGCTTCTTCTAAGGGCAGGTCTGTTTTGCCTTCCTCTGGTGTCATTCCAGGTACTTCAGGGTCTGTGCCTAAAAAGCACATGCTTAAAATGGCAGAAGGTTTGATTACTTTAATTAGAGGTTCTATGCCCCCTCCTGATAAGAGGCCCAGGGTGGAGCCAGAGTTGGAAAGTTTGGATCAGGCCTCAGATGACTCAGAGTCTTCTGCTGAAGATATTCAAGATTTTCTCTCTTATTCTGACTCTGATGCAGAGGATTCCACTCCTTCTGCTTCTCCTCCAGAGGATTTTTCATTTTCAGAAACTCTGCATTCCATGAGGGAGCATTTTAAGTGGGAAGGACAGGATTTCTCTGATTCACGGAAGAGGCTTAGGGAATTCTTGTTTTTACCACAGCATAGGCCCTTGGCTATACCTCCTGTTTTGGATGTTGTTCAAGATGTTTTCTCGGAGGCTTCCCTTAATCCTGATTCTTTACCTCCTGCGCCAGTCAAACCGGACAGGTATTACAGGGTGCCTGAGGCTCATAAATATCTGTATAAGAGTCCTAGGGCGGACCCAGAAACTATTAGTCAGGGGCCTAAGGGTGTTAGAGCCTCTGTTGTAAAGAATCCGGTTCCTCTAGATAAGGAAGCTAGGGCTTTGGATAGATGGGGTAAGAAGGTCTATACCTCTTCTACTTTGGCAGTGAGGGCTTTGAATTGCCAGTTTCATATGTTGAAGTATCAGAATTTCCTCCTTTCTCAGCTAAAATCTAAAGTGGATGCTTTGGCAGAGGGCATAGAGTGTAAAGAATTGCAGGATTTAGTACATGTCTCTGAACAGGTGGGTAAGCATTCTTTGCAGTGTGGTTTTGATGCTGTACAGGCCTCTTCTAGGGTGGCTGCCACTGGTTCAGTTCTTCGTAGGCACGCCTGGCTTAAGGATCAGAATTTGTCCGAGCATGTTAAAACTAGAATTCTGGATGCCCCTTTACAGTCTGAAGTTTTGTTTGGTCCCCCTGTGGAGTCGGTTTTGAAGAAAATGGAAGACAAGGCTAAGTCTATGCAGACTGTTAAAGATTTTTTGCAGGTGCAACCTCCAAAGTTAAGTAGAAATTGGCCTACTAAGGGGTGGACGTACCCTTCTTCTGATTCTCAGTCTAGGGGTAGATCTAGACGTGGCAGGGGCAGAGTTCACAGTACATTTAGGCCTAGAACTTGGAGTTCGCCTGCACAATCTGCAGGTGAGGGCAGGGGCCAGTCCTTTCGTAAACAGGCCCAATGACCTGCATTTTCAGCTGCCAGATTCTTCTTGCCTGGCAGCTCCTTTGGGAGGAAAGTTAGCACTTTTCAAGCAAAACTGGCTTTTAGTCACCCAGGACAAATGGGTATTAGACATTATAAACCGAGGCTACAAGTTCTATTTCCATACACTGCCTCCTTCCAAAGGCATGCCAGACGTTCCTCCTCGGCAAAGGATAGAGGCTTACAAGCAGATTTCTTTACTTCTTCAAATAGGAGCTATACAGCCAGTTCCTCTGTCAGAAGTGGGCCTAGGATTTTATTCTCGCCTGTTTCTAGTACCAAAGAAAGGGAACACGTGGAGACCAATTTTGGATTTATCTATCCTCAACACTTATCTGGACATTCCAAAGTTCAAAATGCTGACGTTGCAACAGCTTTTACCTCTGTTGGGAAAAGATCACTGGATGGTAACTCTGGATCTCAAAGAGGCTTATCTTCATGTTCCTATCAGGCCCAGTTGCAGGAGGTACCTGCGTTTTCGGGCTGGAAATTTACATTATCAGTTCTCTGCATTGCCCTTTGGCTTATCTACTGCGCCCAGAGTGTTCACAAAGGTTCTGGCTCCAGTGATAGCCTTTTTCAGGTTACGAGGAATACAGATTTATCCTTATTTGGACGATTGCCTGATTATTGCACAAGACAAGGACGAACTTCTTCATCATCTACAGTATGTGATGGTAGTGTTAAGATGCCTAGGGTATTCTGTGAACGAAACAAAGTCCAGTCTAGTACCCTCTCAGGACATGTGCTTTCTGGGTGTGAGACTGAATACAGCTTCCCAGATGGCTTTTGACCCCGGACAAACAAAGAAGCCTTTCTCTTTATTTCCATCAAATGTCTCTACAGTCCAGGCTGACTGCAAGGACAGTCCTTCAAGCCTTGGGGTTCATGGCATCTTGTATTCTGGTGCTTCCCAATGCCAAACTGCATATGAGGAAGCTTCAATGGTATCTCAAAAATGTATGGACACAACACTGCCAAGATCTAGACACTGTCATTCAGATAATACCTTGCATTCAGAAGGAATTTTTGTGGTGGGCTCAGGAATGTCACCTAAACAAGGGACTCTCTGTGACCCGACCAGAGGCGAGTCAGATTCTAACGACAGATGCCTCGGACAAGGCCTGGGGAGCACACCTCAATGGAAAATGGGTGCAAGACACGTGGCCTGTCAGACTTCAACATTTGCATATCAACTTGAAGGAGATGTTAGCAGTTCAGTTTGCATTGATGGCTTTCAAGGATTTACTTCAACCAGGGCAGGTGTTGATTCAAACAGACAACACTACTGTCATGTGGTACATCAACAAGCAAGGGGGAACCCATTCGTACCCTCTTTGCAGGCAAGCGATGATTTTGTGGGAGACTGCTCTCAGTTTACACCTCAATCTTCAGGCAAGGTTTCTACCAGGAGCACAGAACTCCTTAGCAGATGTGTTGAGCAGACAAATAGTGGATCCTCACGGTGGAAACTGGATCCTCATGTATTTCAAAAGTTGACAGTGTTATGGGGGACTCCAGACATAGATCTGTTCGCTTCTCCACTAAATTACCAGTTGCCAAAGTTTTGCACAAAATGTTTCATCCCACAGCTTGGAAGGTGGATGCTCTATCATTCAGTTGGAGCAATCTTCATGTCTATGCCTTTCCACCTCTGCCTCTCATTCCCAAGGTACTCTTGAAGGCCAGAAAAGACAAGCCATCCATGATTCTGATAGCTCCGGATTGGCCTCGACAGCACTGGTACCCACTACTGAGGAGTTTAGTACGGGAGCCTCCATGGCGTCTGCCTTTGATTCCGCATCTTTTGTCTCAGGAGGGCAATCACTTCCTCAATGTCAAGATTCAGTCTCTGCATCTCACAGCCTGGCATATTCTGTTTTAGACCCTGGAGGGTCTCAGCTTCCACAACAAGTTTTGAATGTTATTTTGGAGGCCAGAAGGCCTAGTACAAGGAAAGTTTACGCTGATAAATGGAGGAGATTTTTTCTTTGGAGCAAAGCGAAGGACTTTGATGTTTCCAAACCTGATTTAAGTGTTTCTCTTCAATATCTTACTGAGTTATTGGACAAGGGTTTGTCTTTCTCCTCGATAAAGGTTCATGCTGCAGCCATTTCTGCTCACTATGACTGTGACCCTCCTTTATTTTCCCATCCTTTGTTTAAGCAATTTCTTAGAGGGGCAAAGAACATAAGCTCCTGCTTGGGATCTCAATTTTGTGTTGGAAAAGCTTACTCTACAACCTTTTGAGCCTGCAGCTACTGCCGAGTTAAAGTATTTATCATGGAAAACTGCTTTTTTGTTGGCCATTACCTCTGCAAGAAGGGTTTCTGAATTACAGGCCCTTATGGCAGTGGAACCTTTCCTGATTTTTCATAAGGATAGGGTATCTTTGCGTACTAATCCTTCCTTTATGCCTAAAGTGGTTTCTAGTGTGGCCTTGAACCAAACTATTCATTTGCCTACTTTTTATGCAAACCCTCAAAATAAAGGGGAGAAGATTTTGCATACCTTGGATATTCACAGGCAGTTACGTTATTATTTGAGCAGAACCAAGGGGTTCAGGCAGTCTCAGCAGTTGTTTGTTTCTTTTGCTTTGGCTTCTCAGGGAAAACCTGTTTCAAAACAAACTATTTCTAAATGGATTGGTTTTTGTATTTCTTTCTGTTATTCCCATCATGGTAAGGAGATTCCGGCTGGAATCAGACCTCATTCCACTAGAGCTACTGCCACTTCTACTGCCTTTCTAAGGGGTAGCTACAAAGATATTTTGGAAGCAGCCACTTGGAGTTCAGTACATACTTTTTCCAAGCATTACCACCTTCCTCTTTATTCTAAGTCTAGGGCTGGATTTGCCACTGCAATATTACAGGGCATTTTAGCAGCCCCTAATGCTTTATGATTTTGCCATCCTCCCTTTACCTCTGCTTTGGGATTCTACCCATATGTAAGGACTGCAGCAATGTGAGATGAAGAACATAGTACAGTTTTGTACCTACCATAAATGTAGATGTTCAAGATCCACATTGCTGCAGTCCAATTTACCCTCCCTCCTTCCCCTCTGTAGTTTGGCATGGTTATATGGTTTGGGTGATGGTTGTTGTTGGGCATGTTTTTGGGAGGTATCCTCTTTTTGGGCTGTGGCCTTTCTTTTTAGGGCCTTCTGACATCTGGGGCAAGAAAAGACTGAGGATATGACGTCGGTCATGCGCTTTTATACCCTGACGCTCTGATGTCAGATCTGAGCGCCCATGACCGACGTCAGCCTTATACTTTGGTATTCGGGCCGACCGAGGACAGCGGACTACCCATATGTAAGGACTGCAGCAATGTGGATCTTTGAACATCTACATTTATGGTAGGTACAAAACTGTACTTTTTTCCATCCCTACCAGACCATTTCCCAAAGGGCAGAAATGTGAAAAAATGTGGTTCCGAAAGTCTCAAGGAGCTTTCCAGAACACACATAGTTAACCCAGCTCCAGGGGCAGAGGAGGAGGTAATAATGTAAGACGCAGCCCCGATGGCAGAAGGGATCCGCAGAACCAGGGCGACAGGAATCAGTTCCTTGAACTATCAGCGCTCCTGAAAGGTGGCCTGACTGTCCTACTCAGGATGCAGTCGGGGGTCACTTGGCTTTGTATCTGGATTCCTGGCTAGGAATTACAAAAGATTCTTTGGTACAAAACATAGTTACCAGAGGTTACATCATCCCATTCTTGTATACCCAAACTGTTTGGGGAAAAAAACCCAGACGTTCCACCCAGTCTCAGGGATCAAGCAGCCATAGAAATCCAGAGGCTGCAGGAAAGTCATCCAGCCAGTCCCAGCAGACCAGATAGGATCTGGTACTTAATCCAGATTCTTTTTAGTTCCAAAGAAGACTGGGAACTGGAGGCCCATCTTGGATCTCAGCAGACTCAACACATTTGTAAAAAAGTTTCGGATGGTCACACTTCCGTCTATTCTGCCATTCCTCAGAATGGGCAATTGGATGTGCTCTATAGATCTCAAGGATGTGTACTGCCATATCAAAATGGCCAGACCATCCAGAGATCATCTGTGTTTCCGGCTGGGAGCCAGTCACTACCAATTCCGAGCACTGCCCTTTGGACTCGCAACATCCCCCAGAGTGTTTACCAAATGCATGGCAGTGGTTACCGCTCACCTGAGGCGTCTAGGATTCAGAGTGTTTCCGTATCTGGATGACTGGCTTCTTACCGCCGCCTCCAGGCATCAACTAATTCTGTCCAGGGATCGCACTCTTAATCTCTGCTCTCGGGCATCACTATCAATTAAGAAAAGTCTGCGTTGTCGCCATCGCAGCGTATCTCCTTTATCGGAGCAGAACTAGACACCACCTCCACCACGGTAAAAGTGCCCCTGGACAGAATAGCCACTCTCCAAAACCAGGTCTCAGACATTTTGCAGAGAAGAAAAGTACTGGCCTCTCAAGTACTGAAGCTACTAGGTACCGTGGCAGCTACTCTCTTAGCAGTTCCTTTGGGGTGTATGCACATGAGGATTCTTCAATGGTTTCTCTTCACCCAGTGGTCTTAACAATAACTTCCGATGTCATTCTTAATCATGGTTACGGACTCTTGCACAAAGGATCTTCGCTGGTGGTTGACCAACCACCAAGTTACAATGGGTTGACAGTTTTTCTCCCCCCACCATCAGCCACTGTGACCACGGATGCTACTCTGGTAGGGTGGGGGGGCTTTTTCAGGGGAGAACAGCCCAACGCACCTGGTCAGAGACAGTCACAGTTGCACATCAATGTTCTGCAGCTGAGTGTGGTGCTTTTGGCGTTGCAGCACTTCCACGACTCTCTTCCTCTAGGGACGATTGCGATACAGACAGACATGTCTGTGGTCTGCCACCTCAATAAGCAAGGTGGAACCAAGTCTTGCCTGCTGATAAAAGTATTTGCATCATGAAAGCAGACAAGGGTGGGGAGGGGGGTTGTTATGAACAGCATATCTTGCTCTTAAAAGATGATGTTAAGTTGTCATTCTCGCCTTCATTCTTGCTGGTTGGGATCGGAGCCGAACCTCAAGAGCTATTTTTACCGGCTCGAGGCAGCCCTATATCCCACAATACCATGCGCTAACTCCCCAGATCTCGTTTGCCGCTTCGCGGTTGTCTTTTTTACCGGCTCGGGTTAGTAAGGAGTTGTACTTAATTGAACTAGTTTTTCAGGTAGTTTTTTTTTCCCCAGTAGTTATCTTTGTCTAGGTCCCTACTGTGATTACCTTATTCTCGGATCCCTTTCTCTTGTAGCCCTTCTTCCCTTATTTAGTTAATTTTTTATCTTGGGCCTACGGGCTTTACCTCGGTTTCCCCACCCCTTCCTATCTGTGCGTGTGGGTTTAGTCAGTTCCCTTAACTCTTTTTATATTTAATTTTAAATTGAGTGTGTGTGTGTGGACTGACTGTGTTTTTTTACTGTGGTTTAAACTGTCCAAACACTAAGGTCTCGGGATTCAAGAAGTGTGACTCGTGCAGTCAGAAAATGTCTCTGACAGACTGTCACAATTCTTGTGTCTATTGCTTGGGGCCTTTACACCTGCAGGACTCTTGTTCCGTTTGTCATGGATTTAGTTCGAGTCCTGCAGGAGAGGCGTAACAAGCTTATTCTAAGGGGCTCGTTAAAGCCTGATGACTCCCCGTCCAAGTCTGGCTCGGGGAAGTCATCAAAAACCGCCAAACCCTAGGCTCCAGCTTCTGAGTCAAGGGCTGGTGTTATTTGAGATGGCTCTGACCTTGGTTCCGGCTGGCTCCGAGGTGAGCAAAGTGGTTTCCGCTCCGAAACCATCATCTGAGCCGACCACAGCGCGCAAGCGCTCTAGGTCCCCTCTCTTGGAGCGGAGTCATAGGACTCATTCATCTAGGTCATCCAGGCTTTCTGACCATGACATCGAGAGGGTGGTCAGTAGACTCATAAAATCTCAGGCACTGGCCCAAATGCTCCAGAGCCCATCTCATCAGACTGCGGCTCCTTCGATACAATTATCTATTCCTCCCCCGACTCATCACTCTAACTCGGAGCCGAAGTTTCTCGGAACAGTGACCTTGCCTACGTCGGAGCCGATACTTCCTCCTTCGGCTCCGACCTCTTCATTGGTTCCGTCCGTGGAGAGGTCCGGGCGCCGAGACTTCATTGTCGGCTCCGAGGGGGCGAGTGGCATCGGACCCCTGTTCGACCCCGCTCTCCCTCTCGGAGCTTCGGCTCTGGTTAGTTCGGCCCCAACATCATTCTCTGAGCCTTCTCTGTCGGCTCCGGGGGTGGTTCCGGTCTCTTCAGAGCCGGTGCTACCTTTGGTGTCTGATAGGGGAGCCTTCGAGGTGATGAGTGTGCTGGACCTAGTGTCCACTCCAAGGTTAAGTTCTGCGGCTCCTCCCTCCATAGTGCCTGTTACCGTCTCTGGCCATTCTCTTGCACCTGTCAGCAGAGATCCACAGTGTGGGGTACCCACTTTGGGTGTCTCCTCCTCTTCCGAGGGCTCCCCTGAAGTTTCAGGGGAACCCCCTAGGAAAAGAAAGTGCAAGGGGAAGCACATGGACTCCCCCGAGTCCGTCACGTCGGACACCGACTTGGATGAGTCGGAAGGTTCTCCCAGATCCCCCTCTGAGGATGTCTCCTTTTCAGACATCCTGGAAATCCTAAGACAGAGGGGAAATTGGTCCACTCTTAAACCTTCCGTGGACGAGTCAGTTTACCTTGACGCTCTTGGATCTCGCCCTTCCACCTCCTGGGTGTCTCCCCCTTTCGACCCACTAATGGAGGTAGTGGCTAGAAAGGCGTGGGCAGCTCCTGATTCAATGGAACCTACCCCTAGGAGGCCGCCTAAATTTATTTCTGCACCAGATGTTAAATCCTTTCTCACCAAAGGCGTTTCAGTTGATGCTATGGTGGTAGCAGCAGCCACTAAGAAGGAATTGGCTGATCCTTCTGTATCTGTTCATCCTCCTAACAAGGAGTCCAGGACCATGGACAGGTATGGCAAGCGGACCTTTGCTTCAGCGACCTTTTCTATGCGATTGCTGAACTATTTATGTCATTTCACCCGCCTTCAAAGAGACTTGCTCAAAGAGCTGGGTGAAACGGTACATGATCCTTCTGCTGCGGGGTTTAAGGACAAAATAAACTCTCAGCTGGCTACCCTGAACTCCATTGTTAACTCCTCCATGCGGCTAATTTCTTATGCAGCCGATGGAGCGAGTAGGGCCGCTGGTACAGGCGTTGCGTTAAGACGTCACGCTTGGATGCTGCTCTGTAACTTTGCCGATCCCCTCAAGGCGTCCTTCACTAACACCCCCTTTGATGGTTTGGAATTGTTCGGACCTCAGGTGAAGAATACCCTCACCAGATGCGAGCAAGATGATAAAACTCTCTCTGCCATTGGAATATGTTTTTCCACGCCTTCTAGACCTTATCCTAAGGGACAGAAGGGGGGAAAGATGTGAATGTTCATCGTGCATACAGCTGCAGTCTTAACAGATGGTTTCTCCTGCCGTCAGGCGGGTCCTCGGTCGGCCGAATTCCAAAGTCTAGGTCCGGCGTCGGTTGTCGCTTCTTCCCTGACGTCAGTGCGACAGGGGTATAAAGGAACCAGCCGACGCCATTTTCTTCAGTCTTTCTTGCCGAGCGGTGCCTGAAGCAGAAGCAGTTCGCAAGTGCCGGTTGGCCAGCTCCTGAAATTACGAAATTTGGAAAACGAAGTCTTCTTAAAAGCTAAGTACCCCGTTGGGGAAACTTTTCTTGCCTCAGACCGATGTCAGACAAAGTTAATAATTGTATTTCTTGTGGGAAGCAAATACCGCATAAGGATTTCCATTCCCTCTGTATACCTTGTTTAGACCCAGACCACGACGTCTCGGTCTGTCACTTTTGTGCTACATTCAACAAACGCACTATTAAGCGTCGGGCGGAGTTCACCCAGCATTATTTTGGGAAAGCATTTAACTATACTATGTCGTCGGATACTCCGACTCCGGTTTTGTCTAAAAAACGCAAAGACAAGGACCGACACACTAGGTCCGCGGCCTCTACCGACACCACGCCAAAGCCGACTACACGTGGTCCGGTTCTCAGTGAGGCGCCTACGCAGCCCCCGATTACCGACGACACTTCTTTGATGGTGTCTCCTGTGCCAGAGGTCGCAGGCTCCTCGGCCAACACTTCGACTACAGATAACGAAGCCACTCTTGGCATTGAAACTCAGAATGTGGACAGGTCCACCTCCACTCAAGGTGTCTTCAGACCTTCCTCTTCTTTCTCCATCAAGGCTTTCACAAAGTCTAAAGCAACCATGCACTCTAAGAGACCAGCTACACAGGGCCCATCTCCAGGCCCCATGCCTAAGAAACAGATGCTTAAAATGGCTGAGGATTTAATTACTCTAATCAGAGGTTCTCAGCCCCCACTGGACAAAAGGCCCAGAGTGGAGGAAGATTCCCCCTCCTCTGATCAGGGCTCCATTATTTCAGAGCACTCTGATGAGGAGCATTCTTACTCCCCTTTTGAAGACTCTGATGCAGAGGAGACCATCCCTTCTGTATCCCCCCCTGAGGATTACTCATTTGGGGAAACTTTGCATACCTTAAGGGAACACTTCCACTGGGAAGGCCAGGATTATTCAGATTCCAAGAAAAGGCTCAGGGAATTTTTCTTGTTACCTCAGCATAGGCCTCTGGCTATACCTCCTGTCTTGGACATCCTAGATGATGTTTACTCTGAGGCCTGCCTTAACCCGGACTCTCTAGCTCCAGTTAAGCCTGACAGGTACTACAGGGTTCCTGACTCGCACCAATTTCTTTACAAAAGCCATGCTGCTGACCCAGAAACCATCTCACAGGCCCCCAAGGGAGTTAAGGCCTCCATTGCCAAAAATCCATTGCCTTCCGAGAGAGATTCCAGATCCTTAGAAAGGTGGGGAAAAAAGGTATATACCTCGGCTACCTTATCCATGAGGGCCTTAAACTGTCAGTTTCATATGCTAAAATACCAACAGTTTTTTGTTATCACAATTGAAGAGTAAAATGTCACAACCTGAACAACCAGACTTGGAGTTGCAGGATTTGATGCATAGTGCAGAACAAAGTGGGTAAGCATACCTTACAATGTGGTTTTGATGCTCTAGAGGCCTCATGTAGAGCTGCTGTTACAGGATCAGTCATACGTAGGCATGCCTGGCTCAAGGAACAAGCCTTGCCTGATAATGTCAAAGCTAAATTACTAGACACCCCTCTTCAAAAGGATCTACTATTTGGTGCTAATGCTGAGGAGGTATTAAGGAAAATGGAGGAAAAGGCTAAATCAATGCAAACTGTGAGAATTTCTACAGGTTCAACCCCCACGTTTTAGTAGAAATTGGCCTTCCAAAAACTGGTCCTTTCCTGCCACAGACAGACCCCAAAGAGGCAGATACAGGTGCCCGAGGGGCAGAGGACAATCCCAAGGATCGTATAGAGGCAGACGGTGGCAAGCTCCTACACAAAGAGGTGGTGAGGTCAACTTGCAATCCTTCAGAAAGCAAACCCAATGACTTTCCCCTCTGCATGCCAACCAGGTTTCAAATGGCAGCCCCCTTAGGAGGAAAGCTGGCATTATTTTCAAAAAATTGGCATGTCACAAAGGACAAATGGATCCTGGACATTATAAACAGAGGCTACAAATTCCATTTTCACACCCTTCCAAGAATGAGAGGCATGCCAAACCTGCCACACAATCAAAGGGCAGAGGCACAAAAGCAAATTACAGATCTCATAAACATGAAAGCTATTCAAGAGGTACCTACGCACGAACAAGGGCAAGGTTTTTATTCCAGGCTATTTCTGGTGCCAAGGAAGGGAAAAGATTGGAGACCTATTTTGGATCTATCCATCCTAAACACATTTCTACTCGTACCAAAATTCAAGATGCTCACTCTACAGCAACTTCTTCCCATGCTGGGCAAGGAGTCCTGGCTGGTAACATTGGACCTCAAGGAGGCATAACCTGCATGTCCCAATCAGACAAAATTGCAGAAGGTACCTCAGATTTCTTGCAGGTTCAACCCATTATCAATTCTCTGCATTTCCCTTTGGCTTGTCTACTGCGCCCAGAGTATTCACAAAATGCCTGGCATCAGTAATTGCCTACTGCAGACTTCAAGGGATACAAATGTACCCCTATTTGGATGACTGCCTGATCCAAGCGGACAGCAAGCACATTCTTCTGAAACATCTGGCTTATGTAATAATGTTATTGAAATCTCTGGGATACACAGTCAACAAAAAGAAATCAAGGCTAATACCCTCTCGGAAGATAATTTTCCTGGGTGCCAATTTGGACACAAACACCCAGATGGCCTACCTCACGCCAGAGAAGCAGGGGCAACTAATACAATACTTCAGAACACTAGCAAATTGCATCAGGCTGACTGCAAGGAAAATCCTGCAGGCTCTGGGATTCATGGCATCTTGCATCTTACTAATCCCATGTGCAAAGCTGCATATGAGGAAACTACAATGGTACCTGAAAAACATATGGTCTCAACACGGGCACAGTTTGGAAACAATAATACCACTAATTCCATGTCTGCAAAAGGAATTTCTGTGGTGGGCTCAAGCATGTCAAACAAACGCAGGTCTTCCATTCAGCAAGCCTCAAGCAAATCAAGTCATCACAACAGACGCCTCGGACTACGCCTGGGGGCGCACATGACAGATCGGTGCATTCAGGGCAAATGGTCCCAAAATGAAAAGCACCTTCACATCAATCAAAAAGAAATGCTAGCAGTAATAAATGCTATTATAGTTTTCAAGGACCTTCTACAACCAGGTCAATTATTGATAAGAACGGACAACACCACAGTTATGTGGTACATAAACAAACAGGGAGGAACACATTCTTACCCACTATGCAGACTGGCCATGTCACTTTGGAACTTGGCCTTGGACTTACAAATGGAACTACAAGTACAGTATTTGCCAGGCAAGGAAAACACGCTGGCAGGCAACCTAAGCAGGAATATGACAGATCCACACGAATGGAGATTGCATCCAAAAGTTTTTACAGAAATAATCCAAGAATGGGGAAGGCCAGACATAGATCTCTTTGCCTCCCACAAGAATCACCAATTGACAAAATTCTGCTCAAGGATCTTCCATCCAAAGGCCTGGAGAGTGGATGCTCTTTCTTTCAGTTGGACATCGACAGTTTATGCCTTCCCTCCTCTTCCTCTGCTGCCCAAAGTTCTATTAAAGACCAAAGCAGACAGACCAAAGATGATTCTCATTGCTCCGAACTAGCCAAGGCAACACTGGTACCCACTCCTGAGGAGCCTGACACATTCCCCACCATGGACCCTGCCTCTAATGCCTCTTCTTCTGACTCAGCACAGTTTCAAAACTCTTTACAGCCAGCTAAAAACACTCAATCTAGCCGCATGGAAGATTCCTTAGCATCTCAACAGGCCCTATTCTCCAAGGAGGTGCAGGATGTCATTTTGATCAACTAGAAAAGCTTACTCCGCAAAATGGAAACGTTTTTGTGTCTGGAATGAGAAAAAGGGCCGGTTTCCTGGAAAACTAAATTTACCTCAAATACTACAGTATTTGGCTGAACTGCTAAGCAGTAGACTTTTTCTCCTCCATCAAAATACATGCCTCAGCCATTTCTGCAGAATACAACACTGATCCACCTTTATTCTCTCACTCTCTCTTAAGACGGTTCCTAAGAGGGGCTAAGAATTTAAGGCCTCCAAGGAAACGACCAATACCTGCTTGGGATCTTAATTTCATTCTGGAAAAATTGACCTTGCCTCCCTTTGAGCCAGCTGCCTCTTCAGATTTGCAATATTTGTCCTGGAAAACAGCTTTCCTTCTGGCTATCACCTCAGCTCATAGTGTTTCAGAACTTCAGGCTCTCATGGCTGTCCAGCCTTTTATCATCTTCCATCAGGACAGAGTTTCCTTACGAACCAACCCGTCCTTTATGCCTAAATTGGTATCCAGGGTAGCTTTAAATCAGGCCATACATTTACCTACTTTTTATCCTAATCCTCAAAACAAAGGGGAGAGATTACTACATTCCTTGGACATCCACAGACAGCTGCGTTATTATTTGGACAGAACAAAGCCTTTCAGAAAATCAGAACAGCTCCTTGTGGCCTATGCGGTAGTAGCTCAAGGGAAGCCAATTTCCAAACAGACAGTCTCAAAATGAATAGCCCACTGCATATGCTTTTGCTATTCCTTTCATGGCAAAACTGTTCCTACAGGCATTAGAACTCCTTCCACCAGGGCCACAGCCACCTCTGCAGCCTTCCTCAGAGGAGTTCCTACCAAGGATATTTTGGAAGCAGCCACTTGGAGTTCTGTGCATACCTTCTCCAAGCACTACAACCTACCATTATAGTCCAAATCTAGAGCAGGCTTTGCCACTGCAGTCTTGCAGGGCATTTTGGCTCCTCCTAGTTCCAACTAGTGCCTACCACCCCTTTCTTAGCTTTGGGATTCTACCCATCTGTTATGACTGCAGCTGTATGCACGATGAACATAGTACAGTTTTGTACCTACCATAAATGTAGGTGTTAGAGTGCTAATACAGCTGCAGTCCAGGTTTCCCTCCCTCCTTCCCCTCTTGAGACAGGCCTATAGGCTAACACATCCTCATGCAACCTGATTGGGGTTTTCATTTATGATGTATTTGCTTGCAACTACTGTTTTTTGATTATATAGCACTGCATTATCACACAGATTTATTATTGCCTTCCTTCTGGGGGCACCTGACATCTGGGGCAAGAAAAACTGAAGAAAATGGCGTCGGCTGGTTCCTTTATACCAGTGTCACACTGACGTCAGGGAAGAAGCGACGACAACCGACGCCGGACCTAGACTTTGGAATTCGGCCGACCGAGGACCCGCCTGATGGCAGGAGAACCCATCTGTTAGGACTGCAGCTGTATTAGCACTCGGAACATCTACATTTATGGTAGGTACAAAACTGTACTTTCTGCGAACCACAGGGAGTCGCACCTGCCGCACGTGGTGATTTTCCCCTAGAGGCAGAGGGGGAAATAACAGACGCCGCCCCAGGGGCAGAGGGGGTCCTCAGAACCAGGGTTCTAGGGAATCTTTTCCTGATCAACCCTTTCAGCATCCCTGAGAAGCTGCCCGACTGTCCGCCTTCGGAGGCAGCCGGGAGAAGATTATCTCTGTACCCGGAAGCCTGGCAATCCCTCTCCCAAGACACATGGGTACAGAAGATCATATCCGAGGGTTACAAAATCCCCTTTACCATCCCCCCCGGTACAACCTCCAAAACCCCTACCAGATGTACCACCCGCACAAAGGGGTCAGGCTCAGCTAGAAATAGAAAAGCTATTAGCAAAAAGAGTCATCCAGGCAGTCCCAGCAGATCAGCTAGGGTCCGGAATTTACTCCAGGTTCTTTTTGGTACCAAAAAAGACAGGAGACTGGAGACCTATTTTGGATCTCAGCAGGTTAAACAAATCTGTGCTAAAGACAAAATTTCGGATGGTAACACTGCAGTCCATTCTACCCTTTTTGGGCAGACAACTGGATGTGCTCATTAGACCTCCAGGATGCGTACTACCACATAAAGATACACAGACGCTCCAGGAGGTTTCTCCGCTTACGGCTTGGAGTCAGTCATTTTCAATTCAGAGCCCTGCCCTTTGGTCTCACCACAGCCCCCCGGATGTTCACCAAATGTTTGGCAGTGGTCACGGCTCACCTGAGACAGAAAGGATTCCAGGTGTTTCCATACTTAGACGACTGGCTCATTTCCGCTACCACCAAACACGATCTCATAATGGCCAGGGATTACACCATTCAGCTTTGCAACAGTCTGGGTATTTCTATAAGTTTTGCAAAGTCCTCCTTGTTGCCTTGTCAATGTGTAAACTTTATAGGCGGTATATTAAACACCACAGAACTGTCTGCAACACTACCACCCCAGTGAGTGGCAGACATAAGGTGGAATGTTCAGACCCTGTTTCAGCCCAACAAAGTCCAGGTCAACCGAGTATTGAAAGTGTTGGGCCGCATGGCGGCGGCAATTCTTCTACTTCCATTAGCCCGCTTCCGCATAAGGCTCCTTCAGTGGATGCTCTTTTCTCAGTGGTCTTTTCAACAGCTACCAATGACCCACAACATTTGGATAACCCCATCTTGCAAGAAACATCTCTTCTGGTGGATGGTTTCCCCCCAGCTTTTTCAGGGCAGACCCTTTGTTCTCCCCCTTCCAGTTGCCACTGTCACAATGGATGCCTCCCTGATCGGGTGTGGGGGGGGCATTATCAGGGCAGGACGGTCCAGGGCACTTGGCAACAGTCAGAATGCCACCTGCACATAAATGTCCTGGAGATGAGGGCGGTGCTTTTGACGTTGCAAGCCCTTCAGAGCTCTCTTCCCAAGGGGACTATAGCAATTCAGACGGACAATATGTCTGTGGTGTGGTACATAAACAAGCAGGGCGGAACAAAGTCCTATCCCCTCTGTCGAGAAGCACTCAGACTTTGGCAATGGGCAATTTCATCTAAACGGTTTCTGATAGCAACACACATCCCCGGGAAGTCCAGCGTCATAGCAGACAGATTGAGCAGAACTATCCTCATGCCTCACGAGTGGTCTCTAAATCAAGCGGTAGCAGACGGAATCTTTCGGAAGTGGGGCCAGCCTTGCTGCGACCTTTTCGCAACTCCCCAAAACAGCAAGTGCCTCGACTTCTTCACACTTTTTCCTCTGCCAGGCCAACCCCTCAGAGACGCTCTTGTTCACGTTTGGCCCCGGGGTCTTCTCTATGCTTCTCCTTTTCTGTTGATCTCGCAATTAATTCAGAAAGCAATCGCATTGAGATCCAAAATGATCCTCATTGCCCCGTTTTGGCCTCGACAAGTTTGGTTCCCGTTCCTACACAAATACCTATTGGAACAGCCTTGGCATCTGGAACCCCTTCCGGATCTATTGACCCACCTCACGGGCAAGCTGCATCAGTCTCTACATTCCATCAACCTCACAGCTTGGTTGCTCCACTTCCAGCCATAGCCAGGCTTCCCCTCATCTCTCCTCCTGTTCGTGATATCATTCTGGCCTCCCATAAGTCCAATACTAGGAAGACATGCTAGTAAATGGAAGCGTTTTTCATTCTGGGCGCAAAATAGGTCCTTGGATCCTTTTCATGCACCCATTCATGAGGTTCTGGACTTTCTGGCGGAGCTTTTTCATTCTGGATCATCATCGGCCACTATCAGAGTACAATTAGCGGCCATTGCTAACTTTCATGTTGGACTCTCAGAAGCAAATATTATGTCCCACAAGCTATGTAAAGCTTTTCTCAAGGGCATCTTTTTGCTCAGACCTCCAGTAAAAGATCCGCTTCCACAATGGGACTTGAATTTAGTTCTAACCTCACTAATTCTGCCCCCTTTTGAACCTGCAGCTTCTTCTTCCCTCAAACTACTTTCTTGGAAAATGCTGTTTTTAGTAGCTATAACATCTGCCAGAAGGGTCTCTGAACTCCAAGCCTTGTCTGTCCGTCCTCCTTATTTGGTTTTTCATAAAGACAGAGTAGCTCTCAGAACAAACCCTTCCTTCCTTCCAAAAGTGCTATCGGAAGCAAATTTAAATCATTCTATTGACTTACCTGTCTTTTTTCCAGACTATACCAACAGAGCTGAACAAAAATTACATTCATTAGATGTTCATCGCCAATTACGGTATTACCTAGACAGGACAAAACAATTCAGAAAATCAGATCAGCTCTTTCTCTCTTGTGCGGCAGGTAAGAAAGGGCTTCCGGTTTCGAAAGTTACCCTTTCTAGATGGCTGACCTCTATTATTACCTTGGTCTATGAGTTGAGGCACAGGCAACTTCCCTCTAGGCCTAAGGCTCATTCAACCAGAGCTCTATCAACTTCAACGGCGTTTCAAGCAAGGTTACCACTAGATGCCATTTGTGCAGCAGCTACATGGGCTTCCAAACATACTTTTATTGCTCATTACAAGCTTGACTTAGCCTCTAGAAATAGAGCTGATTTTGGTTCCACTGTACTCAGGAGTCTGTTTCATTGAGCCACCCAGGACTAAGATGCTAGGGACGCTGTCCCATCCAGCAAGAATGACAACTTAACATTAAGAAGTTATGTCTTACCATAACGTTTCATGTTAGTTGTCTTCTTCTCGCCTTCTTTCGTGCGTCCCTCCCTCCTGCCCCCTAGCCTGGACAGACTCGAGATTGAGTCCTTCCTTTTTGGGGATACAATATGTTGTGTCTTTTCCTGGTATCCTTAGTGTTACTATCTGGTAATCTTCTAATAAAGAGGGTTATAATTTTTGATTACAAGATTGTGTTTATACTATGTCTTAGCTTCCAAACGAGATCTGGGGAGTTAGCGCATGGTATTGTGGGATATATGGCTGCCTCGAGCTGGTAAAAATAGCTCTCGAGCTATAGTATAGGCCGAGTCAGAGACGAGGTTCGGCTCCGATCCCATCCAGCAAGAAAGAAGGCGAGAAGACAACTAACATGGAACGTTATGGTAAGACATAACTTCTTATTTTTTACTATCCAATGAAAATACGTATAGCAGAGTCTTGCTGAATGAAATAAATGTTGCCTCTGCCAAATTAGATTTTTATTTATTTGATATGGGGATATGGAACGCAATGAGTGGGAGTTCCTAAATGTGGTTAAACCGAAGGTGGCATCAATTTTTGGTATTCCCAAAATGTACAAGAATGCCAGACACCCCCCACTGAGACCAATAATTTCAGCAAAATGTTCTAAGTATGAGCCATTAGCGTAGTTTGTTAATTTTAAGTGCAAAACTGTTGGAATATGAATTGTATGTCTTGAAAGATTCTTGGTATTTACTGGAGAAATTAAAAGGGTTGGCCTTTAACAAGAACATCACATTTATAATCGTGGACATGGTAGAACTGTATTCTGTCATCCCCCATGAGATTGGAGTAGCATGGGCTTTACTCTAAGTATGTATCTTTATCTAGTAAGGAGGTACAAGTAATAACTACTTTACTCAATTTAACCCTCCATAATTTCGTATATTTTGATGGAGAATATCACATTTCTGGGGTTGCAATGGGTGCAGCGTGTGCCCCACTGTATGCCAACATTGTATATGGCCATGTGAGAGGAGAAAGTGGTCTTTACCCCTCAGTTTATGGCGTTAATACATTATTACCGCTTCCGTGATGTATTAATTTTATGGAAGGGTAGTTTGAGTGAATGGAAATGCTTTCTAGACCAGTGGCAGAATTGTACCTTGTTTAAGTTCACCTTTTCTATTAACGGCTTTAAAATAAATTATCTTGATATTGAATTGAGAATTGGGTTGTTAAACTTCTATCTATAGGAAGGAGACATTTTCCAACACTTTATCCCCACTATGATAGCTGCAATCCTGTCTAGCAAAAGTCTGTTAAAGGGCAGATGAACTCTCCCATCTAATTTCTGACGATACTATGTTTAATGAGTTACACCGTCTTATTTTTGTTTTTTGGAAACTGGTTACCCTTTGCAGTTTTTAAGGAAAATCAGGGTGGACGTGGAAGATCACCAACATTATCGCTTTGTGCCAATTCTGAAAGTTGATATAGGAATGTAAGTAGTGAGGTGAACAGTAGTATACCCACTGGTTATCAACATAAGGATAAGTTTGATATGATTACTCCTTTATTTGTAGTACCATTCAATAGTAATGCCAATGAGCGTGTTTATCATCAACAGGTACTGGGACATATTTATGGATGAACAACAAAAAGTGTCTTGGAGCAGCCCCTGTAGTGATTTACTCAACAGGAAAAAATATTAAAACAATTCTGGAAGTAGCATCAGCAAAAACTGTGCTGATCCACAGCAGTATGAGGAAGTGTGGGTTCTGTTAAGATGTGCAGGTACATTCATGAGGGCCCATATACTCTAATCCACAATTTTGAGAGGACATTACCTTGTCCAGGGAAATACAGTTGCAACACTACTTGTTTGGCAAGTTGTGGCTCCTGCAACGCATACTAAAATTATTGGGAAGTTAAAGGACAGACTAAGTGAACATTGCTGTGACATAAAGTGAAAACATATTAATGTGCTTCACAGGCATACTATTGTCTGTCCTAATTTTAAGAAGTTTACTTTTTTTGTCAGACTACTTATGGTTATAACCTTTTATGTGAGGATACAGATATTTTACTTGAGCTTAAGGAACGTAATTGGCAACTTAGGCTGAATGCTACAGTTAGACCAGGTTTAAATTATGATGTTTCATTGACTAGTGTATTAAAAACTAAAGCAGCTTTTGTTAAGAACAGTGACTCTTAAATAGCAACTGATAGTTTTTAGTCAAATGCGTTTAACTTTAAGGTTTCACTATGTAGTGAACATGTGGTTAGTGATATTTTAAATGTTTTGAATATTAAATCTATTCAGTGTTTCTTTAAGACGTATGGATTATTTAATATGTGTGAATGGATAATTTAATTGCTCAAGCCATTGGTTGTGAATCTGTTTATATGTGGTGTAGTTTGGTTTCATCTGTTTATTCTGATCGTCTTTTTAGTGAATGTTAGACCAAAAGCACTGAATATATAATTGTGCTAATTGTCACAAGGGTGGTTCCCGGGTTTTATTTTATTAGCTTATTGTGTGTGCACTGTTCAGCAAACAAGTCGGCATATTTTTTTTCTACAAGTGTAGGTAAATTTCCCTTAAATTTCTCCATGATGCCAGTTAATGACAAAGTGAAGAAAAGCCTGTTGATTTAAAAGTGAGAGTACAAAAGATCTCTCCGGATGGTGATTGAAGCTATGAATTTGACACACTCTCTTTGGAAGGAAAGCATTGGTAAATCTGGATGAAGTTTTAAAGAGCAAACCTATCACAGTGATAACAAAGGTATGTTTAATGCTGTGGTTTTCTCCATAGGAACGTGGCTGTGAGAGATTCACATGCTGGAAGATTTATGCTTTTGAACTGTAAGGGTTGGAGTAAATTTGAACTCCATGGACTGCAAGAAGATCAAACCAGTCAGTCTTAAGAAAATAATCCAGGTTATTCACTGAAAGACCCGATTGAAAAAAAAAAAGACTAACTCAAGTAGTTTGGCTATGTAATGTTGAGAGGTTTTATTAGACAAGGCACTGATGCTAGGGTAGATTGAAGGCAGAAGGGGGGGGTGGCAGCAGAAACTAAGGTGCATGAGCAGCATTACTAAAATAAAATGAATTTGTAAGAACTTGACAGAAGCAGTACTTGACGGACAGAGGCCTGGATAGCTGAAGTCCTTTGACACACACAGTGTGAGTCAACTAAATAGCAGCAGCACATGATGATGTGTTCACTCGCTAGGGACATAAGGGAGAATAGTGGGATAACAAAACCTGGAGCATAACTGTGTCAGATAGAGAAGATAACATTTTATTCCACAGGGCATTTCTTTGCTTATTTGGAGAATGAAAATTACTTTTGGAATTTTTCTCTGAGGGTTGGGGACTGTCTGTTGTCAGTGGACTTGAGCTCAGCCAGTGTGTGTCCTTCATGGCATTGGCAATGAGTATGTGGGTGTTAGGTTGTAGAACCTTGCTGTTTTGTAAAGAAGTATTTAGTGTACATAATTCTTCCTAGGCAGTGATTTCATTGCACAGGTAATTCTTGGGTTACGTTGGAAATATTTTACCAAATGAGATGCCCAGAATAGTTGCTGAGAGATGTTACCAGAATGCATGCATATGGATAAGTTAAGCTCTTGGTTGCCATAAAGTATTAACAAAGATAAAAAGTAAAGTGAGAGAAAATGTAGTTGGGCAGGGCAATTCTAATGCATGCATGCAGTTGTCAGTCACTTTGCTGCAAGGATGTTAAGCTCGTAACAAGGAATGTTTTATCACCTGGAATTGGACAAAGTAGTAGTAACAACACAAAAATGTTGCCATGGAAGGTCTGTGTTTAACTTGACATAGTAAGAAAATTAGAGTTGCCAATATGCAAATTTAGCCAGTCCCAGAATAATTGCCTTATAAGAAATGTATTTAAATCAAGTTGAATATGGGATGTTAGGGTTATAATATCATCCATGGAGTAGGGTAGTTGGCATAGGGGTATGTCATCATGTAAGGGGCTAGAAAGGATGATGCTGCATTACAAGTCGCTAATACATGCCCTTTCAGAATTGATAATTTAAGGAACACGGGTTTCAAGTTTATAGTGCACCTTTGTTATACACCCATATATTCCTTCCAGTCACCAAAACTGTTAATTGAAGTTATGGTACTGGTTTATCCAGTTCTGCAAAGGGGTACTGTTATGGGACAGTGGAGTGTGCTTATGGAAAAGGCAGATGTAAAAGGTCCTAGAAGTTGGTGGGTCACCATGACGTTGATTTATACATGATATTTTATGGTGACCATAGGGATGGTGTTAAAGGTAAGAGGTGTAACAGCCTCCCAGGTTTTACCTTTCTGTCTAGTAGAGCAACCAGAGTTGACAGCTGGCTATATTGTAGCTGCAGTTTGGGTAACTATTGAAATATATGGAGATGCAGCAAACCCTAATTTCCTTTCGTGCCTTGTTTGTAATCATAATCTTAAGCACTGGCTTTGTCCCAGCTGAATAGAAAATGACCACCATTATTCCTTTTCACAAAGGTGGTGCTTCCACTGACCCTGGGAACTATAGACTATTAGCCTGATTAGCCTTATCTGCAAGGCCATGGAGCAAATAATCATGGACCTTATCGGTAAAGATATAGGTAATCTCCAAACACTTGACCCTACTCAGTTTGCATTTGTCAAAGGGAGATCATGCCTGTTAAACCTGGTGGACTTATTCAAGACCGTCACCAAGGCCCTGGACGAGGGGAAATTTGTTCATACAGCCTACCTAGACTTAGTTAAGATGTTTGACACTGTCCCCTCACTAAAGCATCATTGACAAACTCACCCAGCTAGGTATCAGCCCATACGTCATTAGATGGGTCGTTAACTGGCAAGCTGATGGATTCCCCTATATTGACTATATGGGATGTTCTTCATTTTTCACTGTTGCAGTTATTACATTTGGGTAATCTGCTGGCAGGTTGCCCTCAGTCGGACTGAATTCCAAAGGCTTGGGTCCTGCGTCGGTTGCTGTCCTCTCTTCCATGACGTCAGGTAGTCAGGGGTATAAAACATGCAGCCGACGCCATTTTCTTCAGTCTTTCTTGCTGCACGGTGCCCGAAGCAGAAGCATTTCGCAAGTGCCAGTCGGCTGACTACTGAAATATTCGCGTAGAACTGAAGCCTTCACTAAAGCTAAGTACCCTATTGGGGAAGCTTTTTTCTTGCTTTTTACCAATGTCAGAAAAAGTTAATAATTGTATTACTTGTGGGAAGCAAATACCTCATAAGGATTTCCATTTAAACTGTATTCCTTGCCTAGGCCCTGATCACAACGTGCCTGGCTGTCTGTTTTGTGCTAGATTTAACCAACGCACTATTAAGCGTCTGTATATTTTTGCATCCAAGTATTTTGGAAACAGATTTAACTACCCATAAATGTCGTCGGATAGCAATCCGACTAGCGGAGTATATAAAAAAACGCAAAGAAAAGGACAGAGGCAGTCGAGATCCAAAACTGACGAAGCTTCTAAGCCAGTCGCCAGTACTCAGGCGCTTTCGCAGCCCCTGATACCTGCTACCTTCAAGTCGCAGGCCTCTACCGACACCCATGTTAAGTCCAGTATGCCACAAGATACATCCGTCGGTCCAGTACCTTGAGTATCTCCCTCGGATGGGTCCGGAGCCGCTGCGCAGGCACCGGCTTCTGAGGGTGTATTCAGACCTCCACATTTCTACATCAAACTGACGAAAGCTGCAAAACCTAAAGCAAAGACACCTTCTAAAACTAAAAAAAACAATGCATGAGCCACGTGCACAGGCCTCTATGCCTAAAAAACAGATGATCAAAATGGCTGAAGACCTTATTACCTTGATCAGGGGTACCCATCCCCCTCCAGATAAGAGGTCCAGGCAAGACACTGACTATGAATCTTCAGATCAGGTTTCTATTTCTTCTGATTCCTCTTCTGATCCGGAATTATCTTTATCTCCCTATGAAGATTCTGATGCTGCGGAGTCTATTCCATCTGCATCTCCTCCTGAGGATTATTCATTTGGAGAAACCTTGCATACTTTGAGGGAGCATTTTCACTGGGGAGAGTCAAGATTTCTCAGAATCAAAAAAGAGGCTCAGGGATTTCCTTCTCCCTCAGCACAAGCCTTTAGCCATTCCCCCTGTTTTTAGACATTGTGGATGATGTGTTTTTGGAGTCAAGCCTGACCCCTGACTCCTTACCTCCGGCTCCCAGTAAGCCTTGACGTGTATTATAGGGTCCCTGACTCTCATCAGTTTTTATTTAGAAACCCTGCTGCTGATCCTGAAACTATTTCACAGGGTCCAAAGGGAGTTAAGGCCTCAACAGCAAAAAAAACCTACCCCCCTCCGACAGAGATTCAGGGGCACTGGACAGATGGGGAAAAAGGTTTATACATCTGCAACCTTGGCAATCAGGGCCTTAAACTGTCAATTTCATATGCTTAAGTACCAACAACATGTTATGGGATTGCTGAAACAGAAAATGATGATTTCAGAATGTGCAGAAAATAAGGAATTGCAGGAATTATTGCATGCAGCTGAACAAGTTGGAAAGCATACTTTGCAATGTGGTTTTGATTCTTTAGAGGCCTCCTGCAGGTCCACAGTTACTGCATCTGTGATTAGGAGGCATGCTTGGTTAAAGGAGCAAAATTTGCCTGAGCATGTTAAGGCTAAATTGCTAGATGCACCTTTACAGCATGATTCTCTCTTTGGTATTAAGGCAGAAGAGGTTTTAAAGAAAATGGAAGACCAAGCTAAATCTATGCAAACTGTTAAAGATTTCTTACAAGTGCAGCCACCTAGATTCAGTAGACACTGGCCTACAAAAAATTGTCCTTTCCTGTGTCACAGCTCAAAAGGGGCAAATCCAGATGCACTAAGGGTTCCAGGTACCAGGCTCAAGACTCATACAGGTCAAAGCAATGGGGCGCATCCATCTCCAAATCTGGAGGAGATAAAGCACAAACCTACAGAAAGCAAACCCAATGACTTCCCTCTGCCTACACCAAGCACTTATCTTTTGGCAGCACCCATGGGGGTAAAATTAGCACTTTTTGCTCAAAATTGGCAGTTAATAACCCAGGACAAGTGGGTACTAAACATCGTTTCACAGGGATACAGATTCCATTTCCACTCTCTGCCAATGACAAATGGTTGGCCAGATCTGCCAAAAAACCAAAGGGGCAGAGGCACAGAAACAGGTTACATCCCTCATTGATATGGGGGCCATTCATACAGTACCAGAACAGGAAAAAGGACAAGCTTTTACTCAAGACTGTTCTTGGTACCCAGAAAGGACCAGGCCTGGCGGCCAATACTGGATTTATCGTTTTTGAACACATATCTGGACATTCCAAAATTTAAAATGCTCACCTTGCAACAGCTTCTGCCCATACTGGGCAAGAATGCTTGGATAGTGACTTTAGACCTAAAAGAGGCATACCTGCAAGTCCCAATAAGACAGTCGTGCAGATGATACCTCAGATTCAAGGCTGGCTTAATGCAGTACCAATTCTCTGCACTGCCCTTTGGCTTATCTACTGCGCCCAGGGTGTTTACAAAGTGCCTGGCACCAGTAATTGCATTTTGCAGACAAAGAAGTATTCAAATATATCCTTACTTGGACGACTGTCTCATTCAAGCAGAGACCAAGGACACTCTTGTACGACATCTGGCGTTTGTCAAAAGGCTTCTAACATGCCTGGGGTACACAAAAAAATGAAAAGAAATCACAACTGGTACCCTCTCAAAATATAACATTCCTGGGTGCAAGCTTGAATACAACTGCCCAGATGGCTTACGCCAGACAAAGGCAACTGACTATTTCAAACTGCTGATGGCAACAAAAACCCAATCTTCTGCAAGACAAATTCTGCAGGTTCTGGGATTCATGGCATCCTGCATCCTACTAATTCTATATGCAAGACTGCATATGAGGAAACTTCAATGGTACCTACAAAGTTTATGGAGTCAACATTCACACAGTCTGGAAACAATGATTCCTCCCATCCCCTGCCTGCAACATGAGGGTGGCCTAATGGGTAAGGTGTTTGCCTTACAAACACAAGGTGCAGGGTTTGAGTCTCACAAGGGATAATTGGCTAGGCTTACAATGGCCCACAAGGGAAGTTAGCTTAGTACTAATCTATGAATCTATGAATCTATGAATATGGAAATCATGAAAGCTGATATCAGTGAAGTTTGTAGAGAAATCATTGCTGATGTGAAGATTACTGATCCTACAGATGTGAAGATTACTGATCCTACAGACATTGCCAACATACTGGCTGACAGGTTCAGTGCAAACTTCTCCCCCCCTCCCCCCCAAAAGGAGAGATATCTATACCAAATGAGTGCAGCCCCCCAAACATCTCCAGCGCCCAAGTGAGAACTGCTCTCTCCAAAGCAAAAAACACAGCATCCATGGGACCCAATGGTGTCCCCGGCTGTGTGCTCCACGAACTCAATGAGGAATTAAACCCACAGCTAGGACAGCTGTTTAATCAAAGTCTTACCTCTGGATACGCACTCCAGGAGTGGCACTGCAACTGTGGTCCCACTTCACAAAGGCGGTGCCTCCACAGACCCTGGAAATTACCGCCCATTAGCTTGACGAGCCTTATCTGCAAAGCCATGGAGAGGATCATAATGGACCTCATAAATAAAGACATAGGAATTTGCAGACTTTGGATCCAACCCAGTTTGGCTTTGTCAAAGGCAGATCATGCCTTTTAAACTTGGTTGACTTTTTCAAACAGTCACCAAAGCCATTGATGAGGGAAAGGCAGTCCATACAGCCTACCTCGATCTGGCTAAGGCCTTCGATACAATACCCCACTCGGGTATCATTGAAAAACTCATCAGCTTAAATGTTAACCCATACATCACAAGATGGGTTGCAAACTGGCTGAGTGACAGAACCCACAGGGTCAGAGTTGCTGGCGCCATGTCAGACTCAAAGCCTGTCACAAGTGGTGTCCCACAGGGCTCAGTCCTGGGCCCACTCTTGTTTGGCATCTACTTTTCCAAGTACAAGCAAACACAGGAGGGTTATGGCTGACAAAGTTTGCAGATGACTGCAAACTGGCCATAGTAGAAAACACATCTGACACAGATATCCTTCAGAAGGGTCTCACAGAACGGATAACTGGTGCCAGAGCCACAGCCTAAAGTTAAATGCCAAAAATGCATAGTCATACCCTTCGAAAAACAAGGTTACCCCTAGCTACCAAATAGGTGGCAATCCACTGAGCACAGAAGAAGTTATCAGGGACCTGGGGACCCAGGTTGATAGTAGTCTGTCATTCGACACCCATGTAGCTAAAGTAGTTAGGAAGTCCTTCTACATTGCCCACCTTATCATGAAGGGATTCTCATCTAGATCAAGGGAGGTCATAGTCTCCCTTTACTCATCACTCATCAGACCAATGATTGAGTACAATGCCCCATTCGAATGTATCTGACCCGACACTTGCAGCAGCTGGAGAGGCCACAAAAGTTCCTCACCAAAAGGATAAAGGGTCTCAAAATCTGTCCTATGCTGCCCGACTGAAAGAACTCCAGCTCTATTCAGTCGCCACCGCTTGCTCAGAGGTGACCTTTGCCTGACATACAAGGCCATGTCAAACCCAGATTTGATGAATATGCTTCACCTCAAAAAATCTAGATCCATCAGAGCCACAAGGCGGAGACTTAAACCTCGACCACTATTAATAGGACGTGCTGGAGGGATAGATTCATCACCCAAAGACTCCCTATGCTGTGGAACAAAATCCCGGTACATGTGAGGCAGAGCACCTCGCTGGCCTTGTTCAAGAGAAATCTTGACCAATGGATGGGAGATCGCAGATATACCCCAGGAATTACCTCAGTGTCACTGCTCGACAGAGGCACAGCAAAATAATGGGTATAGTTCCCCATACTAAAGGGGTGGCGTAAGCCACAAAACAATGGGCTAGGCTTATAAATGCCCTCGGGCAGATAGCCTAGTATGAACCTATGAACCTATGAACCTATGAGTTTCTATGTTGGACAAAGGCCCGTCACCAAACATGGGACAATCCTTCACTCTATCCCCTGCCAGCCAAACCTTAACAGATGCATCAGATTATGCCTGAGGGGCCCACATGGCAGGAAGATGCATTCAGGGCATATGGGCACAAAATCAAATGCATCTACATATCAACCAGAAAGAGATGCTAGATGTTCATAATGCCCTAACAGCCTTCAAGGACTTGCGTCATCCAGGACAACTACTGATAAAGGCAGACAACAC